>NC_133206.1:32777023-32799523 GCF_958299795.1 Porites lutea
GAGAATATTTTTATGGCCATGCGCAGCTGCTGCAGCAAAGGCATTTCCAAATCCCCTCGACCCAGGACTAAGCGATGTCGTGTTCACAGCACTGATATAAGGATCTGCTCCTTTTCTCAGAAGTATGGAGACTAGTTCGTAATCACCTAACGGTAGCAATGAGATACAGTGAGACAAGACGTTTTAAGGTGTGTTGCAGGCTAACCTGTAACCATTTAAATCCTTATGAAACTCCGTAATTAAATTTTAGGCATTTTTTTTACGCACTTCAGTGCTACCTTTTCACAGAATTTGAAAAAAATCTCAAAATAAACGATTCTAAACTGTGAAAGGCAGCAGAAGAAATAGAGGAGAACCAAAAGGACGCACGAATACTTTCATGGCTTTGCAGTCGGGTGAACTTCAAAAGCTCGGCTTCGCCTTGAGTTTTTAAACCTGATGATACTCGTTTTTTAAACAGCACCTGTAACTGAATACGCGTAAAACCGAGCACTAATTGCGAGAGAGTTAAGAGTGATGGGGGAATAGAATGAGCGCACCGTCGGCCTCAGGTTTGTCAGATTTAGTCCTTTTACGAGTTACCGACATAAAACAAGGACCTGTACCTTTAAAACAACTAATCGTCAGCATAAGCAGTGTTAATGCATTTTCGAACGGGTTTGAATTCGAGATCGACACACCGAACATGCTTAACAGTGCACACCACAAGATTACTGGCTCTGTTTACCTGCAGCGGACGCCAACTGTAATGGTGTCTCGGCTTGATGATCCCTTCCGTAATCCATTGCGCCGTTCGGACTCGCTCCGGCGTCTAAGAGAATCTAATGGGGAAAACCATTTGTAACTACCAGAATAACAATGAAATATATGAGGATTATGTGAACCTAGAGAAGAATATCGACGTCGAATATCTGATCCATAACATTTCTTTGGTATAGAAGAGAACGAAGGACCTATAATTGACCATTATATAGTACTCCACAATCCGTTGCCCCATTTCGACTTGTTCCAACGTATTTAACCTCCAGATTCCCTTAACGGCACAGCAATTCACCATTTTCACATAGACCATAATGGACCTTGTTAACGACCCCCCCGCCCCTCCAAAAAAAGATGCATAATCATTGTCCCCAAGTTTCTTCTGGGTATTACAGTAGTTTTAAGAGAAATCGATAATAGTTATGCAAAATTATGGGATAAACAAGGTGCATTATGGTCTATGTGAACCCAACCCCAAACCAAAGGAAATTGATGCTTAGGAAACAGACCAACTTTATCAGCGAAAAGAGACGGAAGAACATGCATTTGTTAAAGTCTTCCGAAGCAAACTATGTTCTGTATAAAAAAATTTTGGCTAGATATTTTAGTTAAAGCCTACACCCAAGATGATGAAATGTCTACGTGATTTACAAGAATCCAGAGTCGTGTTGGTCTGTCAACACCGTTTTCAACCGTCAAAGGAAAAACAAAAAAAAAAACTTTATGCAAATGAATACCGGAACACGATTAACGACGCTGATTTACAGACGCCTCTCTCCCCGATTTTTTACTGAGCGGAGGGGGGCGTCTGTACACAGGCTAATATTCGGATGCCATTTACCACTTCTGCAAAATTACTCTTACCTGGCAAATATTAACATGGCCTTTCATTGCGGCAAAGCACAGAGCGGTCCATGACTTGGCCTCAAGATTAAGCAAAGGATAAATCTGCTGATTGTTGGGCACCTGACGAAAGCCATTACAAAAAGTCATTATTAATGTTATTATTGTTATATCCTAATTCGAGATATTCTCAACTTGAATGTTACGTTGCCTATTGTCGTAAACCTCTCTATAAGAATGTGGTTCAATTCACCATGTTTTTGAGGCCTTCACCTTGAATAGCCAGGAAAGCTATAGCCAAACCACTACATGACAAAACGTCAAGGATAGCCCGCCTAAAATAATGCGCCAAGAAGGAAGCTTACCCTGTCTAGCATTTAGAGTCGCTAAGCTAACTAAATCTCAGAAATTGTGTTGTTTTTCTCGACAATTTATGTTGTACCTGTGTATCCAGCAAGGCATGGTGCTCGATAAGCGTCTTGACAAGAGCCTCGTTACCATCCGCACATGCGCACATCAACGGAGTCATACCCTTGTTATTTGAGAACAGACAGTAATGTTAGGGAATTAGAAGTATTATAATCTCCCCGCCCCTACTTCCCGCGCGCCAAACCCTAGCAAGTCTAAACCGGTTGGGCATTACCTCCAGTATTCAAACCTCTGCGATGAAAGGTGTTGAATGACATGTTTAGTTTTAAATCCTTCACTTTAAAAACGAGAAGAAAACTGGGTCACATTAACTTTCGCAAAGACTTCTGGGACTGTTACTGGAGACTGGGAAAAATGGCCAATAGCTGACCGGTGCGTCCCCAGTAACGATCCCAGAAGTCTTTACGACAGCTAACTAGGCCCAGATTTCTTCTCGTTTCTTAAATGGCGAATGGAAGTTGCTAAAAACGGAACTTCTGCATCAACGTTACATCCACCCTACGGTTATCACTCTGAGTAACTGCTAGTTAGATTGAGAGAGAGAGAGCAAGATTTACACGTGAAAAGGAAAGGTTGATCAAACCTATCAAACCTTAGTCAACCGTAACCCTATCATAACTGAACCTAGGCTATTTTTGACCAAGTTAATCACGTTGTAGTTGCTAAATTATACCTGAATGTTAATAGCGTTGACTTTTTCGGGTCCCAACATTGCCAGAGCCTGCGGTATTATATCACTTCTGCTGCTTAAGAGCATGCGCAGGCCCAGGTCTTGGTGAAAGCTGACAACCGTTGCTGCGGGTGAAAGGGACCTGGGAAGGCATAACGACTCGCCAGCACTAGAAAACAACCAGATGCAAAGGTAAGAAAACAGAATCGTGAGCTCGTCACAAACAGGCATCATTGATCAACCATGATGGATGTATTTTGTAATAACCAAACAAAAAAGAGCTTAATCTTGCCAAAAGGGGGCACTGAAATACCCGATCACTTTGAAGTTTCGTATATAATTACAAAATATATTGACAGACTCTCTACAAAGCTGGCGTTCTGTAGTTTCAGTGTTTTTCGACTCCAGTCAGTGAAGAAATAGTTTCGGACAAAACACGAAACATATCCTGTGCGAGGCTGATACGGCTGATAGTTCTGTCTTACAAGCTAATTTTGTATGAAGGGATTTTTTCTGAAGAAACTGTGTTTTTGTGGCGGAGTGAAATACAAAGATTTCGTTTAACTGAGTTGATAATGTAGATTGGCCACCGTAGGGGAACAAGGGAGGGGGATTAATAACTTCTCAGTCTATTTACAGCAGCCTATTCAAATGATAAACCAAATGTAGGTAAATCTTGTATTAGCCTTGTAAGGTTGAGCATGAATGTTCGGGTGAACGTAGTCCTTAATAGGACTGTTGTTGACAGTGACTGACGTTTCGACAACCTGTGCGGTAGTCATTTTCAGAGTCAAAGTGAGTTGTATCACGTCAGTTGATGGTATTAAACTCTGGTTACTGACGTGATACAACTCACTTTGACTCTGAAGAAGACTACCGTACAAATTGTCGAAACGTTAGTCACTGTCAACAACAACAGTCCTATTCAGGACTACGTTGACTCTATCATGCTTGACCTACTTACTTCTGTTTCTGTTTGACTTTCCAGTAAATCTGGGAGACAACGGGAGACGAGAAAAGAAAAACTCACCAAAAAGATCTTGGCTCGCAGTCATTAAATGGCAGTAACAGCCTTGCCGCTTGTCTAACGTCGTCATCATCAACCAATCCGCTGACCCGGTGTTCAGAGTGCAGAGAAGCGACCCTTAACCACTCAACCAGGGGAGGAAGATGGGAATGCGCCCTGTAACAAAACAACATTAAGACAAAATTAACTTCTGACGAAAGCGAAACGAGAGGTCGAAATAAGGCCTGCTAAGCCGCGTCCACACGTATCTGGATATGTTTTTCTGCGTTTTCAAAAAAGTACACATACACACGTAGCTTATTCGTATCGTTTTTGCCTGTCCACAAGAAAACTCTAAAACGATGCAAATACCATAGCGTCCCTTACAGAGTGTGCGCTGTTTGGTGTATGACATCATCGTATCCAAACACCTCCGTTCTTAATTTCGTCGATCCACACGAAAATATTCAGGTAGGTCAGTGTGGACGGGACATGAAATCCAGTCACAGGGTATACGAGTATATTAATATCATATTCCAAAACATGTTTCCATCTTAAACGGATTATTTGGAACCCTCGACTGTCAAAATAAATTGACTTAAAATTGTTAGAAATGAATCCTAAAACCAATAGACCATTTACGAGTTGCTCCGAGCCTCTGTTTCAAAGCGACGCTTTTAAAGCTGCATGATTTTTTTACTCTCATACAAATAAAACTCATTTTCACAAGAAAGGTTTGGCCTCATTTTGAAAGTGAGAATTTTTGGAAGTTGGAAGTGGCATATTCTTGTACTTGGCGTCGGAAAAATATTTTGTAACTGTATATTGGATAATTTGCTGTATGCCACTCTTCTCAGCAACTTATGACGCCATTTGAAGGCCACTATTATCAAGAATCGATCTTCTTTTTGTGGAATAACAGAAACAAAAAAATTCAAAATATTCAAAACAGTGGCACTCGAGAACTTAAAATATATAAGGTGTATATTGGACTATATATAAGGTGTGTACGGGTGTATATAAGGTGTATATAAGGTGTATATGGGAGTACATAGGGTGTATATGAGGGCATATAAGGTGTATATTAGGTATATATGGGAGTATATAAGGTGTATATGGGAGTATATAAGGTGTATATGGGAATACATAGGGTGTATATGGGGGCATATAAGGTGTATATTAGGTATATATGGGGGTATATAAGGTGTATATGGGAGTATATAAGGTGTATATGGGTGTAAGTAAGGTGTATGTGGGTGTATATAAGGTGTATATGGGTGTATATAAGGTGTATAGGGTTGTATATAAGGTGTATATTGGTGTATATAAGGTTTATATAGGAGTATATAAGGTGTATATGGGTGTATATAGGAGTATATAAGGTGTATATGGATGTAAATAAGGTGTGTATGGGTGTATATAAGGTTTATATAAGGTGTATATGGGTGTATATAAGGTGTATATGGGAATATATAAGGTGTATATGGGTGTATAAAAGGTTTATATAAGGTGTATATGGGTGTATATAAGGTGTATGTGGGAGTATATAAGGTGTATATGGGAATATATAAGGTGTATATGGGTGTATAAAAGGTTTATATAAGGTGTATATGGGTGTATATAGGAGTATATAAGGTGTATATGGATGTAAATAAGGTGTATATGGGTGTATATAAGGTTTATATAAGGTGTATATGGGTGTATATAAGGTGTATGTGGGAGTATATAAGGTGTATATGGGTGTAAGTAAGGTGTATATGGGTGTATATAAGGTGTATATAGGAGTACATAAGGTGTATATGGGTGTATATAAGGTTCTGTAACGGAGCGAAGCTACACTGCGCCGATCTGTTAAGTGACGAGTCACATATGGGTTAGGTGATCACACTATATCGGATAGCTGTTGCGCAAGCTTAAACACGATAACAGATAGGGCTTCTGTTCACACATAAGAACGGTGATTTTGGCGCGACTTCTGTTACGGAGGGAAGCTACACCGCGCCGATCTCTAAACTGGCGAGTCACATACAGTAAAAACCCGCGTATAAGAACCCCAGCTAGGCTAAGAAGGTTTTTTTATAAAATGGTGCTAACTGGAAAATTAGGCTGCTCAGGTTCTTATTCTTTAAAATAAACAAGGTGTTTGTCATTGGTGGGTGGGGCCTATTTTGGGCCTCCTTTTGGTACTGCATGGATATTTTATAAAAATCCCTTAAATCCAAGCATGTTAAAGCCATTTATGAAGTTTATACAAAGCTAAGCAAGTTAAACAGAACAACTGTATCGGATAGGTGTTCATACTAACCGGATAGCTTTCCGTGTTGGCACGAATAGCTCTACGGTATGGTATGAAAATAGCCTTAGAAGCACTATAACCTGAACAAGAATTTTAAGCTCTGTAACTACGTACGAACAAGTAGAAATGACAACAAAATAAGCAAAAAAAGCATCAAGGAACATTCTGAAACGAAATCATTCTTGATACCGTCTTGTAGCGGCCAAAATGTTCGATATATCCTCGTCTTGGTGCGAGCATTTCATAAAGTAGCACAGGGTGTGAAAGGCTTTAGATGTCCAGTCCATTTGAGAAATGAACTTGTTATCTTTACTCTGATACAATCCTGAGAACCGCTGTTGTGCCTGTGACACCAAGTCAGTGAGTTCAGCTACTGATGTCACACAAGTGGTGGTTAAGTATTTGTCCAATCCTCGGCGTCTTGGCGAACCTGCTTTAGGACTGTTGGCAGCTGATTTGGGAAAAAAATGAAACTTATCAAGGGTCGGAGTCACGAAGCCTCCCTTAAATATATCCTAAATATCGTTCATTAGCAATACAGTATTTACTCTAATAAATGCCCAAGTTCTTAAAAACGCCCTTCTCTAATAATGGCCCCCCTTTGAGGATTTTCAGTGTTAAATTTAACACCTACAAAGTCTAATAGAACAAATGTAATAAAACAATCCCCTGAAGTACATACTATACACACCATAACATTTAACTCTCCAGGGCAGCCCTAATTCGAGTGGAGTTCAAAGTGATAGCCTACTGAGCAAATGATACTTTTTTCACGCCAAAGGTTCTCATGTTTGTGACTTCACAGAATATCCAGTCCATCCATATCTACAGATAAGTTTTGACCGTCTAGAGATCCACATCCCTCGCTCAAATCTCAACTTCGATGTCACAAAAAATCCTCGTTCTGAGGTTCACAGTCGCCTAGATGTAAAGTAACCTAATTTCGTCCAAAAAGAAAGACAGTTAAAGAACACAGACCTTTGAGTTTTGGTGCAGCGTAGGTATCGATGGTATCAGTGATGCCGTATACCGTTCTGCCAGACAGCAGGTGGTAGTAAGGCTGAAATATCCCCCATAGGTCAGCATCTGAGTTGATCCACTCCTCAAGGACCTCGGGAGTCACTTGATCAATACCCTCTAAATGAGTAGAGCAAAATATCAAGTTGGCATTGGGAACGACAGCAATTCTTTGTAATTATGGATTAAGAAGGTTAGTTGAAGAGTTTAATTACCGCACTTGGGCTGTTATAAGCTGCCTGGACACTGTCTATTATTGCGCGCGCGGGTAAAATTGCATCATATGTCTGGAACTGCTGTGTGCAATATTGCGACAGCAGAGTCTCCTTCTTTTACTGCAACATTGCAAATAGCAAACTTCCTTGTATGTCAACCATCTTAAAACTTTTCGACAATGTGGGTGTAACCCAACAAAATATCACATTAAATAAAAGCGGAGAACAAAACTGTTCATCACCGACAACGTTTGCCCTTATACAGAGATTTTCTAAAATGACGCCAGAGGTATGTTGGTATAACAGCAATTCGTCCCACCCAATTCTGTCTGTACTCAGAGTTATCATGTGAATAAGCAAATCAGACTCAGCCCCAATATGAGGATGTCTGATCTTGTACAACCAACACACGTACGATCACAGAAGGTCACAGACCGTCTGTAATCAGGCCGAGTTGTCGACGAGCTGGACACCATTCGGAGACAGTGTTACGCAAAAAAGGTACATATGCAGTGGCCCCGAATGTATCAAACTGAGTGAATTTTAAGTGTCGTAAGATTAGCAAAACAATGCAACACAATTAAAACAGATTCTTTACAATTTATGCGTTTTTAGAACGACAGTGTTTACTATGAAGTTAGAATGTATCACAGTCAGTTAAGGTCACTATCTGTCTATTTGATAACTAAAAATATCGAAGTGGCACGATCACACATAGCAAATGAAAAGATGTTAATAACGCCGCCTTGGTTACCACTTAAGAAGCATGATCGCAGATTCATGATGTGACTCACTGTAAAATTGATTTTCAGTTACGCACAACAAATAACTTGACATGACTCAAAAATTATGAAGCTAAGTGTAATAAGTGAAATCAGTTTAATTGCCGAGTTCAACCGCAAGAACGTTAGTATCGACTTTTATTTATTTGTAGCAGTCGACTTAAAGCTGAACTTGAACCGAACTTACCGAAAGGCCATATCACCTTCTTTTACATCCCGAATAATCTGACTGATAGAACATGCAAAAGTATGATCTTTAAAACTCGCAGTACAGTGGAAGCTCTCGTGAGCGTACACCCCCCTGGCTGTAAGTAGAACTGTCCGCCTACGAGAGTGTTCATTAAGAGAGCTTCCACCATATTTCTCTAATACTGTAATGTGTACTGACAGTTTGAAACCGTTCTCTCTTGTGTAAACAAGTAAAAAACGGAGCTTTCGACAATTTAGATCTTCACAGCCGGAAGAAAGAGACGTTGAAAAATTTACCTAGCATGATTGTCAATCCTGATCACGGATCTTACATTTTCTTTTGAAATCAGTGGTGCAATATAAGAACAAGACTATCTTCTGTTATGACCAAATAAAAGAAATTGTGGCAACCCTTATAAATATTAAAGGTAATAAACTAAAATGGGGGCCGAAATCTAAGTCGCGCTGGGTTTATCTTTTGTTTCGTGATAACTCATATACGTTGTTCAATAGTTAATCCCTACCAACATTGTCCTAAAGTAAACATAATTATCGTTTCCTCAATGCTCAGACTATAATTAGCATTATAAATGAGTAGCAAACAAAGATTACCTAAATTAGTGACAGCTCTAAACACAAGCTCCTCCGCTATGTATTCTAAACAGGCGGTCAAGTAAATGACTCCAGCGTCATAGATACGCGTGGCCACTTTCATGTTTACCAGCCATCGAAACATTTTGCCCACGGATAGAATAAGCCCACTACGAGTTCTCTTGGACCGATGAAATCTGTCAGTCGACATGAAGTAGAGAGACAGCGCCTTTGACGCCAGCGCTAGGCAACTTTTAGCCAATGACAACGACAAAACCAGGCGGATGCTCGTTTGAATTTCTTGTTTAGAGCACTTGGAGTATCGAACAGACAGTCGTTTGGCCTCACGAACGATCCTCAATAATGGCCTTTGCAAAAGGAAGGACACGCGCTCGATCGCCTGCGGAGAAATGGCGCGAAAATTTTCCCGCGTTCTGCCAAGCCGAAGAACTTTTGCAATGTCCTGTAGGGTCCACGGAAGTTCGCTGAGTTGAGGCAACATAGGTATCCATACGTCCCAATCGCCTTCAATATTCATTGCCTGTCCACCATTTCTCGGTGGCTTGCTAACTTTTTCGGCTGTTGCGGCTGCCGCGTTAAGAAATAGAGAATGGTTTGCTGGGAGATTGTTCTGTGCAGCCATAATACAAAAAATACAAGCTTACTTCAGGTACTTTCGCAATGTCATGATAGCTGACAGCTTGGTCTGTTTAAACGAGTAAACCAGCAAGAATTTAACTAATTAAAATGTAAACAGTGTAATGCACTAACAAATCACGAGCAGCTAACCTCATGATTGGCGTTCTCCTGTGATACCATTAAAACATCATATTGTCTTGTAAGTAAACAGAGGACAGCGAACACAAAACAATGAATTAAATAAAATAGTTGAGCGAGATTATAGTGAGCTTTGTTTGCTTAAAAGCTCTCTGGTTCATTGTCAAAGAACGCAATCAGGTATAATCGCTTCACCGACAATGTTACGAAACGAGTTACGAAAAGAAGGCACTCAGTGGGGGTATTTTCAGTCGATACATCCTTTTCTGTAAGACTATCTAAATGAGTCCTAATTTGAAGCCAGGTCTGAGCCAGTATAAGATATTCTTCACTCAGTTTTAAGGGCAATGTAAGCCTCAAAACGTTCTTAACGATGTTCTTGACGAAGAGAGTCGGTTTTCTTTCAAAGTTATATGACCAAAAAACTGCACCGCTCTTGTGACGAATAGGGACGTCAACCGGACGTGAGTTCTTCAGTCAGTTTTCCCTTTCAATATTACTATGACGGGAACAAGTTCGTAATGCTAAATGGTTTTACTCTTACAAAGACGATTTGCCAGAAGATTTGGGAAAAACCACGCCCAAGAATGCAGGCAAAAAGTCTACTTAAACCACTTCAGACTGAGGAGCATCGTTGAAAAAACGACTTTGCTTAAGGTCCCCAAGTGTATGTTAATATATTAATGACTGTGCACTGTGGACCATTACTTGGATTCAGTCCAGCTACAGATCTCAATATTGCTCATGCTGCAAATGGTGAAATAAAATGTTGTAAATTGAACCTCAGCCGGAGCTAAATATTCCTAACCTCAGCCTCGATGCTTTTAGCTACAACAAAGGGTCAATCTAGGGCCAGTACACCAAAAAATGTTTATAGCCTGTAGATACCTGCACTACGAAATAACTTCACTCTTGGAGTAAGTGTGACAGACGAGTCAAATGAGGATCTCAAACAAATTTTTCCCCTTGCGTTACTGTAACCATCACAGTTGGCAAGGTAAAGAACAACTTTTTTGAATTTCTCTTTTTGGATTTCGTTTGATCAGCTGGTTATTAGAACGAAGATGCCTGCGATTACTTGTCCGTGTTTTAAAGACATTCGTTTTTAGACTTAAATACGGAGAAGGCCAATCTTGCTTGAGTAAACAAATGACTTGTCTCATGACTCGTACACTGAGTAATAGAAATCCATCGACTACGCTTTAACCTTTAAAAAGAGCCTTAGCACCTTGACTGTACTGCCCTTTTACCGGTACAGGTCCAAGAGTGGTTCATTTCCAGAAGTCGCGCCGCATATAAATTCCGCAATCGAATATGAAGCTTTCCATCGAGCTAGGAAGATTCCTATCCGGCTCCAGGACCCACTAACTGAGCGTGTTTAGGCCTGGGTAAGCTTGGGCACAAGGCTCAAACAAATATCTTCCAAAAGGACACTGATCGACAGAACTGAGACGCTAAGGAATCCGCAGACTCGTACGTTGGAATGTAGCTGGCAGGATTAGCGAGTAAGTGCTGCATGCAGTTTCCAGCATTAGGAAACTTAAGAACGACGGCGGCGACAGTTCCGAAAACGCCACCTAAGAAGTGAATTCACGCTGCTTCAAACTTGATCGAGCTTATTCCATATCGTTCAATTCGTCAGCTGTTGACAAATTGTCCTGGATTTGAACTCTAAACGACTGTATTGGCAGTTTCACGTCGTAGTCATGCATGGACGGCAAAAAATTAAATTTACAAATAAGCGTGATGCACTGGACGTTTTGACGTTCTCGTTGCCGTCCTCGTCGTCGTTGCTTAAGCTCTCTATTCTTCGGTAGCTGAGACGCGAGAAGTCAAAGTCAAGTCTGGTCAAGTCAAAGTCGAAGTCAAGTCGAAGTCAAGTCAAATTGAAATCAGTAATTCAGTGACCCCAAAACCGGTAGGTATCTAATACTGCACTCTATTCTGATTGATTGATTGATTGATTGATTTATACGGGAACATAACGTTAATATGTCCATAAGTATTTCTTCAAAGTCAATGACTATACTGGTGAATAACGAAGATGTTAATTATGCAAGAAAATTATCATTTCTTTTTCATATTTTGGTTTCCTCGTTTCATATTTAATTCTCGTATGCTGATACCATTTTTACTTTAACTGCAATGCAGTGCAATGGAAGGTTTCTTTGCGTTCTTGTCTGATGAATTTTTTTCAGAAAAAGACTTTAGCATCGCAAAAGTAAAGCCTACAGCGCGGAATTAGCGAAAAAAATGACAAAAGGAAGAAAACAACAAAAAAAAAGAACAAAACTAGCAGTACCCCCTCAAAACAGACAAAACTCTTCTAAAGCTCAATGGTATTGGTACGTGTTGCGGAAATGGTTACTCGACGCTTAGTGCGCAATAAAAAAGGCCAAAAATACCTGACTTTCCCACATGAATGACTGAGAAAAACCATGCATGTGGATACTCACGCAACGTTTTTGCTTCGATGAGTTTTTAAGTCACTGAAACTACTCAGCCATGTCTTAGGCTACGAAGCTGCGTCACGTGATACTGGGTAATGTCACAAGTAACGTGCACAGCTGAGAGGCTCTTCACCAGATAAAAACTGCACGCGTTCGTTTAAAACTTAACACAAACAAATGTAAATAAAACTTTTAAATATGCACAAATATCAAATAGCTGTCACACAGCTTTTCTACACTGACAAAACATCTTTACAAAGGAAAGTAGCATCTTTACAACTCTTGTACAAGTCGTTTTAAGAATTTAAAAAGAATTAAAAGAGCTTGTACCGTCATGCACAAAAACAGCTACCAAAGAGTGTGAGAGGTTTACAACAAGGAAAAGGCGAAGAAAGAATCAAGCTTACAGTTTCACTAACTTGGAGGAAAGTTTAAAATTGAAAAACCAAATATCAAGAAGCGTCAAGGAGGGTTATAAATGTTTGTAAAAACAGCCTATTTAGGTGTCTAATCCTTTTTCATGTGAGAGAAAATTTTGAATGGTTTCCATAGTACTTACTGTAAGCACAGTGGCCCTATTCATACTAGACACGGATTATCCGTCAAAGACGGATAGTCCGTCTTCAAAATCCGTCTAATCAGACGAATAAATTCAGACGGAATACTATTCGTCCACAATGAACGCGGTCCCTTTTTTCACATTTAGATGGATTATTCAGCCTGACAGGGGTTATCCGACAGATCGCCCGTCTGAGACGGAAAATCCATCAAGTGTCAAAATAGCCGTTTTCACATTAAAGACGGATTATCCGTCTGAAACGGATAAATCATCTTCAAAAAACAGAAAGTTGGACAAATTATTTGTCGAAAATAAAACCGTTCAGTTTCACGTTAAGACAGATTATTTGTCTGGCCCCGAGTTACCCAACCGATAATCCGTCTCTAGTGAGGGAAACTTTGCTTAAAGCTTCAGTTCATCACCCACATCTCTCCAATGTTGCCTCGAGAGAAAATAACGGTTGTTGTTTGTAGTTTAGCCTGCGTAACAAACGCTTGGAAGTAGTGGGTGGAAAGAGAGAACGGGCGCGCGCGAGGGAGACAAGCGAGGGGAGAGGGCCCCCTACTCAGGGCCCCTTCCAAGCGCCTGCTACGCAGGCTATTTGCAGTTCAGTTTTTCCCAGAACACGTTGGTTATACATTTTGTAGCTGATATCTGGATCTGGAACGAAACTCAGACATAGTCTAGAGACACCAAACGTTCGCGATCCACTTTATCAATAGCCTGCATGACAGGCGCTTTATGAGCCAAGCGGGGCGAACGCGATATTTCGCGCGGAGCGCGACACGAGCGCGAAGCGCGAGACGAGGGAAAGAGAAAAATATATAGAAAAATATTTTTCTCTTTCCCTCGTCTCGCGCTTCGCGCTCGTGTCGCGCTCCGCGCGAAATATCGCGTTCGCCCCGCTTGGCTCATAAAGCGCCTGTCATGCAGGCTACTTTATCAATTGACAAGAAGACCAGACGTCATAGAGAAAAGGAAGGTTTTCAGTTCTCTGTGAATTAATACGAGTTCCGAATGGGTCCCGTGAGCAGAATCGTTGTAAGCAGGATTCTAAAAACAGAGTTTTATTCATAAATTGATTTGGCGCAGTTAGGAGGTGAAGGTTAACCTCAAGATTGCTTTTTGTGATCACGTATTACGTGCAGACATCGCATGACCTGATCTATCGGAGAGAGGTCAGTTAGTCTGCTACACAGCCGTTTTTAGTGTCGTTACGCAAGGCTCCTCCCCACTTAGCAGACAAGAGGTCAGTCTGCAAGGAGTATTTTTAAATTTTCCTAGTCTGAAATGACGGCGTGACAGCATGAAAATTGGCGTGACATTCACAAGCCTGGCGCGTTTGATGAAATCGAACCGACACACCACCGGTTCCGGTTTTTCTATCCTAGCTTCCCTGTCTTATGCAAATTCATTAGAACTGACGTGCCAGACAACATTTATAGTTGATTAGCATATCACGCCTAACTTGTTGAGGCGAAAAGCCGGACTTACTGCACCTCAGCATCTCTAACACTTAGCTTTTTACTTAGCCTCTAAACCAGGGCGGCTCTAAACAGGGAAGCGCCCGGTGAGTCATGGCGGACGAACGGTTCAGCATAGTTGACTACGTGGTCTTTTCTATCATGCTGATGATCTCAGCGCTGATCGGCATATGGTATGGCTGCGGACCTGGAGGCAAGCAAAAGACTACGTCGGAATACCTTTTAGCAAACCGAAAGATGCGACACTTCCCGGTGGCTATTTCTCTGCTAGTGTCTTATCTCTCGGCTATTACGCTGCTTGGTGTCCCGTCTGAGATCTACACGTACGGCGCACAGTACTACGTGCTGATTCTTTCCTACTTCATCATTTGCGGAACCGTAGCCATTGTTTTCGTCCCCATGTTTAGACGTGTGAATATAACCTGCGCTAATGAGGTAAGATTACTAAGATTATTGAATCTCGACTGCCTTTTACAATTTAGTAACTTTACTCCGCACGGCATTTTTATAACTCGATTTTTCACTGCTCTTAATCTGCATTAGCATGTACACTGCATTTTTGTTGAAAGTAATGTTATGATAATATTAAGGGAGGTACAAGCCCTATGTCAGGTATCGATTCTGCTAAATGAGGGGATTGTGCAGTATTGTACGACTCTTGTATTATTAGAAACACTCAGTAGTAGCCTCAATCATCCACTCCTTTAAAGTGGTTTAAAATTTTGCGCATATGGGTGAAACCCCTAAGTATGACTACTCCAAAGATACATGTACTTTAGCACGCTTTTCATTTAGTTCCTTCTAGTCTAGTGTATTTTCCATTGAACTGCTTTATTGTGAGCGAACTGTTTCTAGGGGTTTAGGCGTGTAACATGATATTACTTCTCGAAAGTGTTTTTAAGATATTGTTTTCTTATTTGACGAAACTGCTCAGCATGTAAACTTCGTATTTAATTGTTTTGAGTCGCAATTTTAAAAGGCATACACTACAACTTGGAAAATTACCTAATTAAATAAAAATCCATTAAGAAGCATCAGATTGCTGTCGACCAGTCCTACGACACGCTTAGCTCACGCACGAGTGCGTGCTAAAGACCAAGCATTGCGCGATAGCCGCGTGATAAATACAATAGACCGGTCAATAACAAATTGACGAAATTGAGCACTCTTTTACAACAAAAACATTCTATATTGGTTTTAACGCGCGATTGGAAATGAAAGTTGATGAATAACCCTTTAGATCATGCTGCTGAAGTGGCCTGACCACAAACTCTTTTATGAGTTCTAACGCGTGACTGTTCATTTTGCGGTTCTTTCGTGTCCCAAACCAAACAAACCAAAAACGCCTTGCACATTTAACCGCAGTGGAGCTTGCGGTACAGCTCACTATTTTGTTGTATAAAGAGGTTTGAGATGAAGCTCTCATAGCAAGGGGACTGAAACCATTTTATTAAGGCCCTCCAGGCTTAAAACAAAAGTTCAGACGTAATTTTTTTCCCATTATGTCTTTTGTTTATCTCAGTACTTGGAGCGCCGCTTCTCTGTCGGGGTCAGAATGGTTGGATGTGCATTCTTCATCATGGAATATGTAAGTATTTCCTGGTGAATTCTTCACTGATATTGAAACCAGTATTGACGGAATGAAATGGACAAAACGGCCGTGAGTTGCCACTCAGTGAGATGAAAATCTGGTCTCAGGCTTCTTTCAGCTCCTTTAAGCTTAATGTAGACAATGCATGCTATAATCCAAAACAATCGTAAATCTAACCAATCACAAGGCAATAACGTACTTGGCCAACGAAAACGAAATAACAACGCGCAACGATACGAGAACAAAGGGCTGCCTTGCTAGCGGTTTTTTTGGGGGGAAGGATGAGACGAAGAAAAATTCAAGAAAATGCAACGAGATTGAATGAGGAAGAGGGATGGAGAGTTCATCGTTCCTTCTTGCGTTTGCCACACTTTTTTTGCGCAAACAAAACCTCCAGCTACAGTGTAAACAGGATATTTTAATCGCTGCGGGCGAAAAAAAAAATGTGAAAGACAAATCCAATTTGCTGTTGATAAATAAACTCAAAATAGAAGCCAATACCATAGCAGATAAATTGGGCAAAATCTGATTATCACCAATAACAACGCCGGCAAAATACAATGTTTTTTTAAATTCGCGTTTCCAGGGTCATATTCTCTATCCATTTTTACCACTTTTTCATACTTCGCGTCATTGAATTTTTTCCCCTTTTCATCGTATTCAATATCATAGTGAATCTTTTAAGCTTTTATCACGGTAATTTCAATAAAAAAACGGGCCATAAGAATCCCGTATCTTTGGAACGTTACAGCAAAATGAAAGTTTATTATGTTTTGACTTCTGTTCTAAAAGCTTGTTACAAAGAATGAAAAGACATTGCACCCTAATGACCGGCCCCTAAAGGGTTGTTAGTTCATTCGCTTATCAATAAATTAAAATCAAATTATTATTCGTTCTTTTTTTAATTTTCTGTTTAACCCTTCACACATTTATGGCTATATTTTTGACAGACATTATACCTCTTCGTGGTGCTTTATGCACCATCGCTCGCACTGGAAGCTGGTAAGATATTTACATTTTTACAATTATTACATGATCTCAAAAGATGAATTTACTTGATATTTTAACAACTTTTCCCTCGCGACTTCTTGGGGAAATGAAAGGAGAATTGTTGTCTGCGGCTTATGTCACTACTTCTTTGTTTACAATACACATAGAAAACAATACATGTAATTATTAGTATGTAAATTGAAGACTGTGTGACAACTGACAAAGTGATTTGAATAAATATCTTTTAGAATGGCCGTAGTTCAAGTTATTAATTTAATTAGTAAGAATTTAGTTACCTGAAATAAAAATAAGTCAAATTCAAATTTTCTACTCTCCAGACATAATCATGATAATGGGTTATAGGTCATATTATGGGTTTGTGCCTGAGACACTGAGATTTTTACTTCTACAATTTCACTATAACTTTACAACTCATTGAACTGTAAGTTTAATTATTCGATTATTTGAACTTGTTGATTTTTGCAGTTGCTGGAATCCCCCTACCAGCCTCCATCCTTACAACGGGAATAGTTTGCACCTTCTACACAAGTCTTGTAAGTACAAAATTACTAAGATCCGGGCTGATAGTGATATTTCAAATCGGGTTTAATTTGTGACTAGTAAGACTATTTAAAAGCAGAGCATGTGAAGCATAAAGAATATAAACGCATGTACATTACCGTAAAATTCCGAAAATAAGTAGCCTGTGAACAGGCCTTTGGTTGAGAGGGGACCTTCCCTTTCCTCCCTATTTTTCCCCCCTACAGAGAGCCTGTTCACAGGCTAGAAAATAAACCCCGGGGCTTATATTTTCCAAAGGCCCTTTTTGAGGGGCTTATATTTGGAGGGGCTTATGAACGGAGGGAAATTTTCGTTTCAAAATCTATTGGGCTAGCTTACCAGGTATATTTGGAAGGATTTTACCATTTTTGCTTTGTTTTACTTCATATTTGAGGGCAATTTCCGAGTACATGCCCCTGTGGGGGCTTATACTTGGAGGGGCGATTTAACGGAGGGTTTTTTGCATTACAGGTTTGCGGGGCTTATATTTGAAGGGGCTAATTTTTGGAATTTTACGGCATTTTAAGTCTTAGATACGTGGAGGTTTAGACTCTTTCAAATAACTTTCACTCAAACTTTGCTCCCAGGGTCTCTCAGAATGGGAAGAGGAGAGACCCTAGAATAGGGTTCTCAAGAAAAATTAAAAGAAGCAGGAGAAAAATTTAAGGAGGCAGTAATAGATAAGATTAAATGGCATTTGCATGTAAGAGTAGGCAGGCATGGAAAGGAAAAACTAGCCTGCGAACGGCAGACATTTCGCCTTGCTCATCGCCGCTGAGGGACACCACGAAACATCACTCAGCGGCGATGAGGGAGGAGAAATGTCTGCCATTCACAGGCTAAGTGAAAACAGCCTATTTCTTTTGGTTGAGTCTGGATGAGCCCTCTTTGAGAAAAATTTCAATTTTGGAAGCCTGGAATATTGCATTTCAGTGCAGTTTTGGGGCAGTTTCTTGGTGTCAAGGAAACCATTGTTGGTTCACCTTTGTTTGTGGTGTGGATATTGTTGTTCTGTGTCTTTGAAATATTTTGTATTACATCATTTGGTGAATGCAACCATTAGCAACACCAAGAAACTACCAGTTTTTGAACGAATGAATGCAATTAAAAATGTAAATGCAACATCATTTACCCACATTTACTTTTTTTAATATCATATAATGTTTGCTTTCATCCAAGGAATTGTCGAGAGAAAAATATGACAGATTAATTATTCTCTTTGAAAGATATTTTTTGTGAGAAGCCAGTGCAACCAAGACATCTACAAGGCAATTTTGGCTGGTCTCCGGAGCTTCCGGAAAACCCTGTCAGAAACAAGGTTGAATATTAACACAGAGCTCAAAAAAAAGCTTTAATTTAAGTCCACTTAAATTGAAACATTTAAGTCTCGTTATCTTGTTTTTAAACCAAGAATCTAACAATCAAGCAAACTCTTAAATGAATCATGTACGTTCTTTATCACATTATTACTGCATGCCTACATTTTCTTTCTGTAGGGTGGTCTGAAGGCTGTTATTTGGACAGATGTTTTTCAGTCTATGATCATGGTGGCAGGGCTCATTATAGTTGTGATTGTCGGCAGCATTGAAGTTGGTGGCTTTGCCAATGTTTGGGAAATCAACAACAAGTTTGGTCGACTTAACTTCTTTAAGTAAGTGTAACAATCCAGTACTATTTAGCAGTTGCTAAGCAATTAGGGAGGACCATTTGGGTCATTATTGTCCATAGCAATACTAGGTATTGAAATAACTGAAATAATATTGCAATACAGTCTACTGCCATAGTAGTGATACCAATATTGTGATAATATGGCAAACATGCTTGAAAAAGATGTTACACTGTTAATAATTATTGTTCCTTAGTGAAGATATTAGACTTGATACTACCATTCAGGCATTGTTCCTTGACTTTAAAGCAGTGGAGAACAAAAGATAGGGCTTCTGATCTATGATCACATTAAAAGGCTTATTTCTAAAAGACTTTTTAACTCTGGAAACATAGTGTAAAACCTCTAGAGTTTCTTGTTATTGTGAATGTATTATAGGCAGTGAGTATTTTACATGTATGCATAATCTACTCAAGAGAAATAACATATTTTGCTGCTATAAGAACCCCTTACTGGTGTATGTTGTGACCTGCTACAAATTTCACATAATGGTAATTTCCTAGTATTTTTTGCACTCTATTGTAAGGCCTGAAAGGAGGCATTTTTCAATCAAGAAAGAGGAATACAGGACATCACTTGAAAAATCAATAACAACACTATCTGTTATCAATTCTTATGTCTGCATACAACTCTGTTATTAGCTCATGTCTACAATCAATGCATCATTATGGGAACACTACTTATCGCAATGTATCAATGATTTGATGCATTATTACACTCCTTTAAGTATTGCTGATCAACTTATTTACCCCAATTGACTATTATGAATGGATTAGTTTTCTGTTGCTTTGTGCTGTATACACAACTTATGTATGTGAAAGAAGAATGGCCAGGTCATCTGAACACTAAATTCCAGGACTGGTCTGAGTGTCCCTCCAGCCACCCATGGATTTTTTTCCCATTAGCACTGAGTCAAACTCCCAGTGCTCATACGAAAATAAGTTTTTCATTCACAAGCAGATTAAACTCATTTTCATAAGCATGAATGGCTGTGCAGCAAGCCTAGCTTTGATAAAGAGGGCTTAGAGCAACTCAGCAGGAGGCTATTTATTTTGGGTGGAGGAATAAGAGTGATGGGAGAGGAGAATAAAATCTGTTGTCTCTTACTGAGTGATCAGAGTGCAGGGAATAGGTGGACAAGGGAAAAAAACAATGATGCAAATCCCTACGGTATACCTGTTAGGTGAAGATTTGGAGGCAATCAACATGTAAATGTCCATTGACTCTAGTTAATCGTGGTTTCATTTATTACAAATTCTGTACACTTATAACTGCATACCTGTAGTTTCCAGGACATTTGTTTTACTACATGATTGTTTTTGTCCAAATCATCTAGCTTCGACCCTGATCCAAAGGTACGCAACACATTCTGGACACTGTCAATTGGAGGAGCATTCACTGCCATGCCAGTTTGGACAGTCAGTCAGACAGCTGTTCAACGTTTCCTGGCAATACGGACATTCAAGGATGCTAGAAGGTGAAGAAAAAGTTAACTAAAAAGTACTTAAATAGGTTGAGTATGATTGTCTGAGTGAATGTAGTCCAAAATACATTTACGACTGTTGTTCACAGTGACTGATGTTTCGACAACCTGTGCGGTAGTCATCATCAGAGTCAAAGTGAGTTGTATCATGTCAGTTGATACTGTGTGTCACATTTGGTATTGTATTTATCAGTTAGTAGCTAATAGCTAGGGGGATCTTAGCGTGCTTGCAATTCTCCCTGGGGGAGACTCCGATATAAAAGTAAGGGGGCTGCTCGTTGGAAAAATAACATTAAACCCCTAAGGGAGACCAATGTGGGTATGGCTCAAGCTTAAACTGACCCTAAAGGAGATTATACTAACAGACATCACTGCCTTTTTGGAAATCTGTTTATGCATGGCTCTAAGTGATACCTGAATGGGCAAATACAGTGACTTTCCATCCCAAACACTCTAAGTGGGACCACAACCTGCAATTTATATCTGTAAGCAAGACGACAAGCATCCCCATCACTTATATATGGTAGTCTCTTGCCCCCCCGGGCAATCCCCTTCCCCCTGTAAATAAGAAAAAGTACAAAAACTGTAATAGGATTGAGTGGAGTCCAACTCAGTCTGTAAAGATACAAGTGATTAGCTAAATTGTATGGCCAAATATCAATTGCCTTATTTGCCTAATTGTGGGTATGATTAGAAGTGGTGAGAGGACTGAGTGAAATACAATCAGGGAGTAATAAAACCTGTGTTTAGTACCGCTATAGGCGAAACTTTCCTGACATCTTTGTTTACATTTTTCCTCGTTAGCATACGACTTACTGGTAACTCATAGAAGCCGTGGCCGTATATATGAACTAAATGCAAAAGTTGAAAGAGCTGATTAAATTGAGCAATTTGTGCAATTTTCAGCTCTTTGCAAGCATTGTTTAAGGAAATATCAGCCATCGAAAACTACGAAATTGCTGGGTGGCAAAAAAAGTTAATGGCATGGGCTATACATTCTCTGTAAAATTTCATGTTTTTAAAAGAGAATTTCTCCAAAACCATTTGGTGTATAGGGCTCAAATTTTCAGAGATAACTGAAACTGTTATGCCCTTTCAATATTCAGAGTTTTCATTCTGTTAGTGTCATCAGACAGTGATAAGCATATGTTAATGAGGCAAAAAGTGTAAACAAAGATTCGCGTTTTCTGCAGTAACCTGTGGCAGGTACAAGACACAGATCACAGGTGCAGGTCACTACTCTGTTGGTAAATAACTGAGATAAGCAGTTTCCCCTTAAGCTAAAATGCTATTTCAGATTGTAATAATTATCAGGGCTGAGTGACCTGTACTCTAACCTGCACTTAATTGTGACCTGTGACTTGCGTTTTACATTTTGTACCTGCCACAGTAACAATCAGTATGCTGCTTTATTACAGGACACGTTTTGCATAAACCATAATTTCTTACTTAAAGAAAGCTATTTAAAGAACAAAATAAACCATTTTGATTGGGAAAGTAAATTAAAATTGGTGTAAAAATACTCCAAAACCTCTAGACCGAGGAATACAACATCAGATAGCATGTCGTGCAGTGAGAAATTTACACTTATTAACACTTTTCTGTTATTCCTTTGTTATTCAATGACCTGCAAATGGGTATTAGGTTCTTTACCAGCAATCCAGCTCTGAGTTTGGTTATCACACGCCTTGACACGTGCTACTCACTTGCAGTTTCGCAAACCAATGTCAGTCTTAAAAAAGCGAAAAGTGTCGAGTAAATACTATCATAGTTATCTGATACACTTACACAAATCTCCCAGCGTACTTTCGCTTTTCCTCGTTTTGCCTGAAGTAGGGCAGAACACAGAATAAACCAAGCCGCCATTTTAAGAGACTCGGCTCAAAACATTCGTTCCCAGATTCCTTGGAAACTCTTCCCACACCAGTGCGTGGGCGCCCGGGGATCCCCGCGGGATTACACCACAGAAGACCCACACAATCTGTTTTCCTTATTAAGAGGAACAGTAAACAGCGAACTCAAAATCATTCAAAATCGCACAAAATACCACTTGTCAGGCAAAAGGACGACAATTTACCGAAAGGAAAGGTAACACAGCGTTTATTTAGCTTTGATACAAGCACATATCTGGCGATATACCGC
>NC_133206.1:32804523-32812023 GCF_958299795.1 Porites lutea
ATGGTGGATTCAGACCTTAAGGTGCGGGGGTGGGGGGGGGGGGGGGCTGTCTAGCTGGAACGAAAAGTCCCAGCGCCTTGGCTTTACTGGTCTCAGTTTTGGTGTAAAAATAAGAGGAGGGAGCTACTCTTCCCCCCCCCCCCCCCCCCCCGGGCCTACCACTGCACTTCACAGAAATTCTAGGAACATAGAAAAGTTTTAAAACAATCGTCGGAACAAGACATATCGTGGGAAAACTGTCCGTTGGGTTTCATTTCAATAAATATATAATATGTATTTTTTTTAAAGTTTATGTATTCCATATATGTCTTCAAAACAAGAGCAAAATGTGGACTGACAATTTAAAGACTTTCTTGCCCTGGCCAATGAATGTTATTATCAAATTGGTCAGATATTTACTTGAATCAGTGCTAAATCGTATGCCACACAGGTACTTTTTCAGATACAATATAACCAGTGGCGCATGCGCTACCTTGAGTCCTTGAGTAAGGCTCCTTCATGGAATTACTGTATGGGTAAAAAGTTTAAACGAAATTAATATATAGCTGGAAATTTCTTCCCAACAGCGCGTGCTCTCATTAGTTTCTTCGAGGACACACGACATCTAACAATGAAACTGTTTCCCGACAAAATCTCTGCGCGGGTGAAATTGCAAAATCTGTGACGTTAGAGGGCAACAGTGTACCGTTGCCCGCGAATGTTGACCGACGACCGCTGCTACAGCGAGGTCTAATAAATTTCCACCTATATAACAAATCACTGACAAAAGACTTGTCCGTCGGGAAACAGTTAATTTTGTTTTCCTCCAATCTCAATGTTTCCTCGGGACCAGTCAGTTATATGAATACGTAGAATCGATATGAGAATTTGTACTCATACGCAAAAAACCAAAGTCAGCGTTGCTGCCTCCACAACGTAAAATTTAAATCGATTGAATTTTGTTTTACTTTTAGTGCGGGTATAGCTGATTTCTACAGCATGTCATACCTTTGGTTTAGTGGCTTGTCCGTTATCGTTTCCTTTGGTGTTGGGATCATAATGAGTTTAATTTTAGGTGAGTTGATAGCCTGCCAATACAGCCGTCTCTCGTTGCTCTTTAGCGATTCACAGGCTAGTGATTTAGGGAATCTGTCAAGTTCTGAATTTCAGTTTACTTGAAAAATTGCTTCTCCTCAGTTTTCTCATTAGACACACATATGTAAAGCTCTATTCAAAGAGAGCAAAATGCAAGGCTTACAATCGCAGTCTATTTGCTTTCTCGCTACATTATTTATTAAATTGCATGTTTCTTCTTTGCTTTAACTTAAAGAGAGAAAAGAAGACAAAGAAAGAGAGATTGATCCTAAGTTGCTGTTCCCTCTGAAGGAGTGGTGTCTCTCCTTCCTTCCTGGTCACTCATTTCAATGGGACTTTGAGGAAGAAGAAAATGAACGACTGCAAAAAGAAAAGGAAGAAGAAATGAAGCCACTTCATGAGAGGGTAAGAAAAATGATACGGATGACGATAACGACGATAATGATGATGATGATGATGAAGATGGTCATCATCATCATCAAGATCATCGTCATCATCATCATAACAGTCTTGGTGGCGGTGTTGGTATTGGTGACGATAGCGGTGACGGGCAGATGATGATGGAAACGTTGGTATAGTAATGGTGGTTATGGTGATGTGGACGTTGAAGAAGGTGATGATGATCACATCTTTTTTAGTCAGAACAGTACTAAGCACATCAACTATTTTTTTGTCGCTTTAGCAAAATGAAGTGCACTTTGCCTTCGCACACGCCATGATGATCACACCATGAGCACTCACAATATCATCATAGTATAACAATCAATGTGTGAATTGCATACCTTGCAGGAAATCAAGATAAACTGGGATGAAGCCCCACCACTCCAGGAGCCTGGTGAAAAGGAGAAGACCTCAATGGGAGACATGTTCACCAACGATCTACTGTCAAATGATTCTAAATTGTGATGTCATCAATTCGCGTCTTTAGAAACGGAAAGGAACTTGAGCGAAAACGTGTCACGCAAGTGTTTCTGGGATCGTTACAAGGGACGCGCGGTCAGCTAGCGGCCATTTTTCCCGGTCCCTAGAACAGTCCCAGAAGTCTTTGCGAAATTCAATTCGACCTAGTATCCTTCTCGTTTATAAAGTGTCGAATTTTCTCCCGTATTATGCGTTTCATTTTTGTTTTTCATATATTCTGTGGCTTCGTACGGATAATCCTTGAGCGTGTAATAGTAACTCCAGATTTCTATTTCCAAATGTAAATAACGTTTTACTGAGAGTGTCTGGTGTGTGTCAAAAGTAACAAAATATTATATCCTGGTTGATTTTTTCCTTTAAGTTGGGGGACTTGGGGGTATTTTAGCCATAATTCAAGGCTAGAAGGTCAGCGAAGGCCTGTTTTGTAAGCATTCCCGATTAGCTATCCCTTACTACACAGACTACCCAAGCCAAGAACTTGGCCCAATTTGCGGCTCAAACAGCTTGTTTTGCCTGGTTTTATTTCAGCTAACGCTACTCAATATTATCGTAGAGTTATAAGAATGGATGCTTTATCAGTAGTTAAGAAGTCGATTTTCACAGGTCTGTACTGAAATTTTTAAACGCCTTTGCTCATTCAAGCAACGTAATTACCATCAAATTTTTACTTACATTGAAATAAAAATTTTCACGCCCAGGTTGCCCGCAGGCTGTTAATTTTAACTTAACACAGGATTAACCTTTGAAACACGTTATTCTTGTCTAGGAATGTAAGCTAATTTGTAGCTGGAGCAGATAATATAAACTGAATCCAGCCTTTGCATAGCCTGCGCCACAGGCCAAACTAAACTTCTGATTCGGGGATGATTACCTCTACCACGCAGGCAAGCCTTTACACTGAGACTCAAACTCGTTCCCAGGGTTCTCTCGAATTAAGAGAGTGAACCCTGGGAACGAGGTTGACAGAGACCCAGACCAGAAGAAAGTTTAACCAATTGGACTCTCCAATTGTGGGTTTGCGTCATAAATTGCTCGTGCGCGACTGCTTCGCAGGCTAAAGATCGAGTTGACGGGCCTCCAAGCTAATTTGAACCTTAATTAAATAGTGGAAACCTAACGTAACTCTGAACAGGAGCCTATGATCATGCCTGGACTCCTGCTCTAAACTACGAAATCCCTTTAGAGGGTTGAAAAATGGAACAACAGAAATTTTCCAGTTGGAATAATGAAAAAATGCTCTTTTTCGAGGGTAATAATAGACTAACGAAACAGTTTTCGAGAAGGGATAATGACACAATGAACACCTTATTTGATTACCGTAAATCCTCTATTAAGCCCCCCGGGGGGCTTATTTTTTTCACGCACTTTTGAGGGGGGGCTTAAAAGAGAGGGGGGGCTTATTTAATTTAGCGAAACGCATCACCTGTAGCAAAAATACCGTGGTATGAGACAGAGTACACTTATGCGTTGTACAGTTAAAGTCACTGTCAAAAGTATTTAATTCACTTGTGGGAGCCTAAAAGTAATAAAAACAAAATTCTTATTCTTCAAAAATGTGCTTTCGGCCTCATGTTCTTCGGTAATTTTTATGAATAAACCATAACTGATCAGTCCACGTTAATCGTTAATTTTTTTGTGAAGACGGGGGGCTTATTAACTTTCCTCCTTTGAAAAGGCGGGGGGCTTATTAGAGAGGGGGGCTTATTTGAGACGGGGGGCTTAATAGAGGATTTACGGTATTGCTTTTCACCCCTCATTTCAATCCATGTAAACCCCGTCTTTGCTCTTCAGCCCCACCCCCCCCCCCCCCCATTTCAATCCGTGTAAACCCCGTCTTTGCTCTCCACCCCCCATGTTAATCCGTGTAAACCCCGTCTATCGGCCCATGGCCTCACCGCAAATCCTTGAAGATCCCTTAATCTCTTCTGAATAGTTTTGTGTGTTAAATCTATAACAGAGTGCGAAGATCTTTTGCTTTTACTGTCACCGTTTTGTAAATACAAAGATGCCAGGCTAAAATGTATGCGTATACCCTGTTACACGGCCCACGCTTTCGACGAGACTGAGTTAACTTTGTTCTGCTACTACAAAGGAAATGAAATGCGTCACTTCCTCCAAAAGCCAAAATACAGGTTATTGCAAGCCTTGATATTCTGGATTTTTTTCCTTTATGATCGCTTTACTGTGAATCGTGACTTCTGGTTTCTTTCTATCTTGTATATGCTAAAGAGAAAATCATGACGGAAAACTCAGTGCAAAACTACTACTCTAACTTTTCAATGGTTATAACCCATAAGCAAATACGTCATTCCACCAAAAGACTCGCAAATATTAGCTGTTGTACATGCACGTGACAGCAAATGTTAGTGGAATATACTAGAAAATTTGTTGAGGTTTTCTGAACCCGTGACACTCATAGCAGGTCTGTCATAGCCTGGGGATAACTATTATCAAGTGCAATCAGTGTATGTAGAAACAGTTCAAATAGCTTTCCTAAATTCATAATGCTTCACTGTGTCAAAAGATGCGCTTTAATCGAGTGTGAATCAGACGACTAATTCTCCCGGAAGTCAAATAAACTTGATCAAGTCTTGACCTGTTCCCAGCTGTGGATTAATTCTGCTGTGGGAAGCATAATTGCAAAATGAGACTGGGGATGTGACGAGTTAAGCAGAAATGATTTTGGACTTACAAACAATTTGGCTAAGGATGAAGTCTTACGTTTCTGTGGTGCCAGTCAATTATTCATAGAGAAAGGCGGGTTTAGATAATTATTTCCCTAGTGTGGCTTTTCCCTATACTTCGTGCGATGTGTCATAAATCGTGTAAAGCTATTCTCAAAGGAAAGAAGCCTCGTTCTTCTATGTAAAAGCAATTTACTCGTCGATTAGACAAATAAATCCACCACTTTCTTAATCAATATTTTACTTTAGTTCAAACAATTATTTTACAATGCGAAAATGTTTGACTGATAGCGTGCTTCCAAACATAGAACAGCTTAGAACAGTTCAAGTGTTTCTACACGATTTGTTTCCGGCACCAGCGGTCAGGGTGTGAATTCGTCAAGGAATGTCTGCAATCAATACTGGCTTACTGCCAGACTAACTTTAACTTAAACATGACAAGAACAAAGGATTATCATTCATTGAGACAATGACGAGACCTTGGCTATTTGACGTAAGAGGTTGATTAATGTCAGTATTATTGTGAAAAAACAAAGCCAAAAGAGCGGCAACAGCAAAAAATAGATGTCACCCAGACAAGTGTTGACAGATTCTCATTTGAATCCAGCTGTGAACGAATGACGTTTTGTTGCTCTTTGTATTTTTGCCTTGCACTGAATGTGCACTCAGTCTTGACTCCGATCACCGGAATATCGAACATCCGTCACGTTTTTTCACTCTTTCTTTCCACGAAATAACTTTCAGTATCAGATCACAGGCAAAGCTGGTTTAATACTGACTGTAATACGCATCAAGGTAAACCACTTGATGTTCGCTTTGAATTTGAAGGGGCAAAACTCGTAAACAAGATCAGCAGAAATTTTCTTCAACAATGAAATTCGCCGAGGACTACTTGGTTTTCGCCATATCTCTCTTATTTCCAATCGCTGCGGGAGTATTCTTTGCTTGTCGCGGAGGACAAATAACCACGAATGAATTTCTTCTGGCGAACAAGAAACTAAGAAGCTGGCTCGTTGCACTATCGCTCGTGGCCAGCTATTTTTCGTCCCTCCTTCTACTGAGTACAACAAACGAGGTTTTCACACATGGAGCGCAGTTTATTATTTTAGCTATACTGTCCTACTGGATCGTAGCAGGAGTGGCCCATGTTCTTTTTATTCCTATGTTCCATCGGATCAAAATAACCTCTGTTAACGAGGTAAGTGCCTATTTAATTTGTTTTTGTTTAAATCTTTTGTTTTGACTTGGAAAATAATTTTATGATTTAGGTGTCTAGGAAGAATTAACAATTTGCTTTATTAATTCTGCAATAGGTTCGAAATGGTTTTCTAAACTCAGAAAATATTACATAATGTATTTAGCTGCCATTTCGTGATAGACCTTTGTACCATTCGTGATGTGAAAATGACATGACATTGACAAATCTATTCCAAATATCTTGGCAGAAGTTCAAAATATGGTTCATGAAACAAATGATCTATTTTCTCCTTCTTAAACAACAAAAAGGTAATAACTTTTTATTGGAGGAGGACTTTTTGCTTGTTGTGTTTTCTAGTTGTTTTCGTTTTTAATCGCTCTTGTCTTTTCTAAATATCTATCTATATTTAGACCAGGTCACGCTATTTAAGGCTACTGCCAAAAAGCACATGAAACCAAGAGGAATAATTGGATGAATAGGTAGAAAACATAAAATTTAGAATAACGAAGTCAGAAAGAAACCGGCAAGAAAACCACTAATTGCGCAAGATTAAAATCTTCTGGAAACGACAAGAGTTTCCGATGAATCGACCGCGATATGTATTCAAATATAGCGTGACCTGAAGCCTATAATTAAATACTTTATCGCAGTAAATTTGAGGGTGGAAAATATTTTCTTTTAATACTAGTTACCGAGGAAAATTCGGATAGAGAGTTATCGATCCCAATAACTCGTTATAAGGTAACAAAACAAACGCCAGAAAAAGACAACTATAGCAAAAGCAACTGCACATTTTAAAATTTGCATTTCTATGTACAACAAGCAAAGCAAGGCCTCTGCTTAATCGGGTTTATATGACCTTCTTTTGACTCTTTTTTTCTACAAATAGGCCCTTGAATTAGTCAAATTGCTTCCATATACACTTCACTATCAAAAACAATCTCAAACTAAGACGGAAGCATTTTCTCCCCAGTAGACAGATTATAGGCTTGGTACACCATTCACGGAGTTACCTATGACGTGCATTGACGTATCATTAATACCGGATCTCTTAATTGTCAAAATATTAATAATGCAGTTAGCATAAGCTTTTTTAAATAACGTGATAAAACAGAACGCTGAGTAGCACGTGAGTTGCATACGTTTTTGTCAATACCGGGTCTCTGAATGGTCCAAATATTACTAAAAAATGCAGTCATCATAAGCTTTTATAATTGAATGAAACAGACCGCTGGTAAGCACGCGAGCGGCATACATTCTTTTGCCTCATTGAATATTGTCCCACCCAACCTCGTTGATTAGAATTTCTGTTCTTTCCGATTAGTACTTGGAGGCGCGTTTTTCTTCCGGTGTGCGCTACGTTGGAGCCACCCTATTCACTGTAACCTACGTAAGTATTACTGGTTTCGAACTAGTTAAGTTGCCATCACTCGAATCATTATGAGAACAACCAACTCAAGAATCTCTTCTTAGTTTTGTTTTGCCTTTACAACGGTCCTATGGAGCTGGAAATAACTATTTTAATGCTTTACTACAACACTTCATCACACATTTACACACAAATGGAAAATAAAAAGACAAAAAATGTACAAAAGCTACAAAATTATCATTAACTTCATACAT
>NC_133206.1:32817023-32827023 GCF_958299795.1 Porites lutea
GAGGGGCGATTTAACGGAGAGTTTTTTGCGTTACCGGTTTGGGGGGCTTATACATGGAGGGGCTTATTTTCGGAATTTTACGGTAGATACAGTCGAACCTTCATGTGTGACTACCTCTCATTAGCGACCACTCCCATAAGCGACCACATTTTGGGTGGTCGCCTTCGGAAGGTTCGAGAAAAAGTGCCGCGCGAAATGTGGGGTCGAGTTGTAAAATTTACGAGATAAGTAGTTACACACTTCTCCCTAAAAACACCCATTCACATCTCGGACTGACAAGTTTTCTTTCTCGTAGCTTTATTTCATCGGGTCTCAGCTCTCTTTGCCTGGTTATTGTAGAAGACTTTGTCAAGAGACTCCTACGAAAGATAAGCGACTTCGATTCTACGAAAACCTGTAAATTTACAAGTACGTTAAATCTTCTTGATTTTATTTCAGTTTCCGTTCATAACCACGAAAGCCACTCCTGCCACTGACATCATGTGTTCCTTGCTCGTGCGTAAACGTTTTAATACTTTGCGCATTTTTATCCTTGTGCGTGAAGCGTAACAGGACGTGTATAAGTCCGGGGGGTACAAGTGCTTAATCACTCGTAAAACACACTTATCCTCAAACAAATAGGATACCATAAATGAATCACTGAGAAAGATGTTTTCTCAGTCAGTGACGCAGACGGCTTGGAAGACAAATTGCGAGTACTCCTAACAGGAGTCGAACCTATGACCTTCTGGTTACTAGTCAAGATGCTCTACCACTGGGTTACAGGGGACTCGTGGGAGCTAAAGTCACTAAACTAGGTTCATGTGACAAACATCCTGCATACTGCTAGGACTAGAATGTCGATTATGTACATACGCGCAATGATAGAGATGCAGTGCATTTATCACTGGTAAATTATACATGACACCGAGAGCCCAATCAACAAATCAGAAGTCGAAATAAATCAGTTATGAGTCGTCCAGTCTTGGTCTTACTTCTGATTGGTCGATAAAGTCACGCAAATTTTCGACCAATCACAAGGCGTAGAAACGCACGTCTGAAGTTGACGGGGACACTTTCTACACTCGTTGAGCCCTGAAGTCTCTCCTCGCGTGCTTTAGCCCTTTGTTGAGGCCAGTCTTTTGTGGCTATTTTAAAATATGATCTATTGAGTTTAATGGTAAGTTCTGATATGTAACTCTTTCAGCTGTGATACTGGGCAGTGCTTTGATTGGTGGTGCGTTCACACTTCATCATTGTGGTCGTAAAGTGTTAGCGGTAAGTGAAGTGTAGCAGATAAACTGTTTGTAATGCCCCATTCGAAATTGTAAACACAGTGCACACCAGGAGTGTGTTGAGGAGTGAAAAAAGCGCGATGGCATTTGACCTTGTACTTCTTTTTTAGGTCTTCTCTGGTTTGCTCTACATCACTGGAGGCACTTTTCTAGGACTTTTCACACTTGGAATGTTGATACCAAGAGCTAACAGCCGGGTAACTGTCACTTAAATTTATTTGTAAGTTATTCACTTAAAATGTAGGCTTATTTTCTTAGTTCCTTCTTAAATTCCCACTAAATATATGCGACACAAAAAGACCAATTTAGACTGCAAAGATTCGTATGCTTTGGGTGTTTCTTGGTGTTTCAGAAACTGTTAGGTAGAGCGATTTTCGTATGACTTTGAAAAATGGTTTCGGTAAATGTGCGTCATTTTATTTGTTTTATCAGCCAATGGATGAAAAGACCAAAACATAGCCTCTTCGTTTTCCCGCCAAAGAAAACCCTAATATGGAGAAGGTATTGTTCAATTGGCCAATCGTGTTGCAGTATCGGTTCATTTCTAGAAAGTTCTTCGGGCATGAAGTTTTTTCACCCGAGCGTTCGCTTAACCAACCAAAAGCCTCGCGCGTTTGTTTCCGTTCGATACACCAATCAAATCGCTCTATTTACATTGGTTTGTTGTTTCTGTTTTGTTCGCGCGTTTTCATTTCAAGGTCATACGAAAATCTCTCTATTGTGTTGTGGAGTGGGTTTTGTTCAGGGTCCTTTCAACCTTTTGTATTGCGCCATTTGGTAATCGCATCATCTACAACACCAAGAAGCCCAGTGTTTCTGTGAAAAATAACGAAGTCGCTTAAAAACTGACCACATCAAGTATTACTTGAAAGATTGCAAACTGATTTTCACGAGATAACCATTTCAGTGACCCGAGATATCCCTCTTCTATATTCCACAGGGCGCTTACTTTGGTGTGGCCAGTAGTCTTGCTATGACCATATGGCTTTTCACGGGAGCTCAGCTTTACCCAAGTTACCCAAGCGGCCCCGTGCTAATCTCGGAGAGCGCGTCTAATGGATTCAACAAAACAGAGGCTACGCTCTATAACGACACAGAGATCCACGAGTAAGTATAACCATGTGCAGTGATACAAATCAAACCTTGTTCCGGCCAGGCAAGAGGTAACCTGAGAAACAGCCGACATTTCGCGACGCTACCACTGATTCCCCCGCGAAATGACGTCTGAGATACGAGCGCAGAAATTCCATACTGATGACGCGTCAGTGGTGCTTCTAATTGGTTGAAGCAAATTTCACACGCGGCACGACAATCAGAAGCACTACCCAGATCTCGGTAATGACGCATCATCAGTATGGAATTTCTGCGCGCGTTTCTAAGATGACATTTCGCGGGGAAACCAGTGATGGCGTCGCGGAATGTCGGCTGTTTTTTCAGGCTAGTTCTTGCCAGGCAAGAGGAGATTCTAGATTTCAGATTTCAGAGAGGGAACTAAGGAAAAGGTTCCCTGTCAGGGGAAAGTTTTCGCCCTGAGGGGGTTGTCCCTTAAGCAAGATCCGGACATAGAAAGCTTACGTCTCGACCGCTGGCCTATAGTCTTGCGGTTGATTTATAACAGAGTTACCCTATTGGCGTGAACACGATGACGTGAGAAAAAACATCAATAAATTAGTTAAGTAACTGAGAAGGGTCTCTTAATTCCGTGAAGATAAAGCTTTTCACTCGGAAGACCGCTGAACAAATAAAGAGGTTCCCGTAGTACGTGACGAGAGAGAAACTGCAACCTTAAACTCGCCATTTTAATTGCTTTCTTTCTTTCTCTTCAGAAACCCAATGGCCAGATTTTATAGTATGTCCTATTTATGGTACTGTGCTATTGGTTGGGCTGTTACCATGGTGATTGGTACAGTGACGAGCTTGTTGTTCGGTAAGTAGAAATAAAACTCGTAGAACGCAGTGAGGTTGCCTGAAAAGAACTTCCTCCTTCGTATCCCATAACCCTTCTCCAGCTCAGATACAAAATTTGTATCTCAGAAAAACCCTCTCTCCGTATCCAGTTTAAGATAAGCTCCTGAAGTGCACGCGAAAAGGTGCCCTACTGGACCGTCTGCACTCAGGATACCGAGGCTCTAAACTTTTGCAAATGTTGACAGTAAGGACCTGTGTAAAAGATTACAACAGTTTACTTTACACGGTCGGGAGATAAACGATTTTTACTCAGCAACGAAGAGACAGTGTCCATCTTATTTGTCATAGGATTTGTGGTATGTTCCACTGAGTTTCACTGTGCTCGAATACTTTGAACGGTGAGTCCTTGCATACTTCATATTTCTTTCACTTCTGTTCCTTTACAGAAACATCTAAAGAGAAGAAAACCAAGGTTGATCCAAAACTCGTATTTCCTCTCAAGCTATGGTTACTTAGCTGGTTACCAAGAGAACGAAAAAGGTGGAACTCCAAAACAGGCCTCCCACAATCAGATGACAAAGAGGACTGGGTACAACTTGGCGAGAGAAAGCAACCAAACTCCCCGGAAGAGGTACCCACCCGGTTTATGCGCAATTTTTTTCAATCCGCTTTCCCCACTTTCTTGGGACCTGGAACAGGCTTGACCTAGTGCCGTTTCCACTGACAACCATTTCACAAAAAAGTGAACGTTATACTCGTCATCAAAATAGGACCATTGGCATATACGTAAATACAAGTTGCATTTTCCACAATCTTGAGGTTTTGTTAATTTTAAATGGCCTAACCATAAAACTTTGTCAACTGAAGGATCACAAGGATTTATCACTATCACATTGCCCATAAACAACTTGTTTACACCACTCCCGTCCAAACTTTGCACAAGAATTGTTTTCAGTTTCTCCTTGGTATTACAGTCGTCCCAAAAGAAAGGAAAAGCAATGTTTATGCATTTATTTATTTATTTTTATTTACTTTTTTTTTGGGAGGGGATGGGTAAAGAAGATGCATTATAGGCAATGCACAATAATGGAAGTGGAATTGATTTCGAACGGTCAAAATAGCGATTTGGGGATTCAACATTTTTCCTTTTTGTCCCCTTCTATCTGTTCTTCCTAAATAATGATACACGACAATAATATTCCTTGCATCAATGGTATCAATGGTTAACAATAAATTACCATTCTGTTTTTCAGCTTCCAAGAGACTCTTGGAGAAAAAGTGCTGTGTGAGAAAGCAGGGAATGGAGAACAGTTCGTAAAGATGAGAAAAGTTATATCTTTCGGCGCTGTTTTCGCGCTTGTTACACACACGAGAAAGTGGCCGTATGAGAGATATCCTATAAGTGCACCGATAAAAGAAATCGGATTATACGTTTCTGGGAAACTGTCCACCTACCCCTCCTCAGAGCCAACATTTTGCCAAATTAATGTTGGTTTAGGGGAGGGGTAGGTGGGCAGTTTCCCAGAAACGTATAATGATCCAAGAAATCAATGGCTACAAGAGGCCGGATACTGTGGGGTAATAACTGGTTTTAAGACACGTAAAGGGCAGAACTTCTAGTATTAGATATTTATGGTGTTGAATCTCTTCCTGCGGGCAGCATTATAGTGGCTAAATAGTGGCTAATTCGTTTGTGTCTCAGAAACCAAGATCCGTAGTATAGAAGTTAAGACCGTGAAAACTAAAAATCGGCTAGTAGCCCGTTCATGACCGCCAATAATTGACTGTAGGGAAGCCAACACATTTTTAAGTTAAAAGCAAGTCCGTATTCAGTTCAGCAGATAAACTGCATTATTACCACAAGGTAGGGCTACGAGAGGCGCAGAAAGAAACTGGATATAAGTTATGTACATTTTTTGTAACATTATTTAATTTGGAGATTTAAGAATTTATCATATTATCACTAACGTTCCGCTAGGTTATGGCCAAGAGCAAAGAAACAGTCTATTCATGTCCAGCATTCTTTTTGTCTCATCTAAGATGGAGATTGGGGCGCTACACTGTAGAAAGCAAATAACGTGTATTAAAACTTCCTTTACTTTTTTTGTTGTTGTTGTCTTCTTTCAGTGTCGCTCACGCTTCTGATTTATTATTCAAAATGAGACAGTGAAAAGACTACAGTGCTCGACTTTCAGAAAAAAATCTTGGGGCCAATTGGCCCCCAAGTTTTCATTTTTGGTCGCCAGAACAAGTATTCTAGTCGCCAAAAATTATATTTAAGAACTAATGGGATAAAATAAACTTAACATCTTTAACTTAGCCTTAACAGAAAATGAATGGTTTAGACTTCCTTTGAACTTTCTTTCGAATGGTTTTCGCTGACGCTCGATTACCAGCCGGTGTTCTGTAAAATGAATCCGCACTCAAGCGTAAATCTCCTCAAACAGGTATTCAAGCTTAAGGTTCAGGAAATGGAATACACATTAAAAAAACAAAATTTAGGAATCACAAAAAAACTTATTTGGGTTATGAAAGAACAAAATCTGCAAAATTTGTTTTGCGTCCCATGTATTTGCATGTTCAGAACTGAACATCAGTGAAACTTCATCTATTGCGCGGTTGCCTAACACGTGATCGAAAGTCTCCAGAAAGACCAGAAAGAGGAAACGTTGCTAATATTTTCGGGCAAAGAAGTTGATTTCGCGAGAAGTCTGTTAGACAAACAGCATGACTTCAACTTTACTTAATTAGAAGTCAATAAAATACGGCAGAGCTTTTATTTGCGTCGTCACGCTCAACAGAAATTTGCGTGAAGCTGTTTACAAGAATTGCGAAGCTCGAGAAGTAAGCGCCGTTCGTTCTCGATTAGCTTCGATTAGCTTGAGCTTTTATCAGACTAATCTGCTATCGAGTCCGCAATCGAGATACATGTTCGACATAAAGAAATTGTTTTAAATATCGATGCGCTAAAAGTCATTCCTGGAGAAACACGGAAACATGTTGAGAATTGCGATCGATTTGTCCGAAAGTGAGAAAGTCGATAAGTCTTCCGTCGAATTCATTCATTTCACAATCCTCTTTCAAGTAAACGTAGATTAGAGTGTTGGAAGAAATCGTTAAAGCCTTTAGACAGATCGTTAAAACGTTTAGACAAACCGTTAGAGCGTTTGGGCAAAACTTTAGAGCGTTAGAAAAACCGTTAGCTATCCGTAAGTTGTGTAAAGGATAACAAATTATCATTAGTGTACGTTTACCCAAAGAAGAAAGTCACCTATCTTAGGGGCCAGGTTGGCGACCAGGCGTGAAAATTTAGTCGCCACTGAGTAAAAGCTGGTCGCATTGGCGACCCCACGGGTCGCAACGTCGAGCCCTGCCCTTGTAAACTCATGTAACCGTTTACTTACAAATAGTGACACATCAACGATTTCTATAAAGAACACATTATAACCTCCTATAACCCTTTGTGACCCCCCAAAACCCTTGTAACCCCCTGTAACACCTGTGAACCCCTGAAATGCCCTGTAACTCTCTGTAACCCCTTCTAGCCCCCTGTAACCTCCTATAACATTGTCAGCCCCTATAACCTCTTATAACTCCCTGCAACCCCTTGTAACTCCTTTAAACTCATTATAACCCTTGTAACCCTTATCACCCCTTGTAACCCCCTAACTAGCGCAGTTAAATAAATCTGTTGTTCACTTTGTTTTAACAAACTGTAATCCCTATAATCCCTTGTAACCCCCGCTATCCCCTTGTAACCCACTGTAACCCCTTGTCACCACCAGTAACACCCGGTAACCCCTTTTAAACCCCTGTAACCCATTGTAAATCCCTGGAACCCCTTTCACCTCATTGTAACTCCCTGTAACCCCCGAACACCACTCCCTAACTAGCATAGTTAATAATAATGTTGTTCATCTTGTTCTTTCCCGCTGTAATACCCTGTATACCCCTGTAAGCTGCTGTCACCCCTTGTAACCACCTGTCACCCCTTGTTACCCCCTGTCAACCTTGGTAACCCCCTGCAACCCCATGTAACCCCTCAGGGGCGGATCCAGGATTTTTCTTAGGAGGAGGTGCACCACTAAGGACTGGCGTAACTAACTGGTGACCCAAACAAATTTTAATACAGAATACCAGTTGTATTAGAAAGCCGCAGGTCATCTCAGGGGGGCAAACCCCCTGCACCCTCCCCCAAGATCCGTCCCTGCCCCTTGTAGCTCCTTGTAATCACTCTAACCTCCTGTAGGCCCTTATTACCCCCTGTAACCCTTTGTAACCCCCTGTAACTAACCCCTTGTAAACTAGCTGTAATTGTAAATTTTAAGTAATTAATTATTCTCTAAAATTTGTAGCATTTTGCTTTCCAATAGTGAACATCATATTGCTCTTACTTTTTGTAATGTTTGTTGGCCTATACCCCACCTGGAAATCATCTTTAGTTTTGTGTGGCTGGTGTAGTTAAATAAGTCTGTTGTAAGTTGCTCTTTGACTTGTTGTTGTTGTTGTTGTTGTTGTTGTTGTTAGGCCCTGTAATCTTCTTTAACCCATTCGCCCCTGAACCGCCCGTAACCGCCCATGCGGATCCAGGTCCTTTCTACCCATTGTGACGTCATCAGTTTTAACAGTCAAGGACAACTTTCTTCACTAACTTGTGTGCACAGAGTGAAGAGATCTTTCTCACCATACCAGAATGAGCACAGTTCAGTCAAGGACACCGGAGAAACAAGCAAAAAACCACGTGACATTGACCTGAAAATCTCCATGAAAATCTTGTTCCATTACCCACCTACCTTTCCTTTCGCCTAATCCAAAAGATCCTAAAACCTTTCCTAAAAACTCTTCCCACCAAAATCAAGCCTACTAAATGCCCAGCAAGAGAAAAAAAAATGAGGCAAGAAAAGCAAAAAAAGAAGGGAGGAGAGAAAGCGAAAAGTAAAGTCAAGACTGCTGTGTCACTTTTAAACCCAAAAACTGTCGAAATTTTGCTTTCTGCGCATGCCCGAACTTCGCAAGCTGATATTTTGCATCTGGATCAGAAGGCCGCCAAGTGTTCGACCTGTAAACCAGTTTGTGGTAAGTTTTAGCTCTTTATAGCACGACAGTGACCAGAAAACCACTCGACTAGCTTCAAAACGCGTTTTTCGGCAAAATCTCCGGGAGCGAATGGGTTAATCCCCTGTAACCCCCTTTTTTCTTTTTTTCTCAGTTGCCTTTGCATTAATTGCTATTGCTATTGCAACCTTTAAGACCGAGACTAGTACTTCACGTTTGCTTTGCCGTTTGCACACAACGGATTCTTTCCTTTTGTATATTGTTCTAAAGTTAAACTATTTGGCGTTCCGTCCCTTCCGGATTCGTCGATCTTTCTGTCGATCTTTCTGTTTTGTTTACCTTTTTTTTGTAGTCGTTGTTTTGGTTTTTCGGTCAGTAGAAAAAATTTTTCAGTCCTACGAAGTGTTAACTATCGTAATTTGAATTTTGTTTCTGCATTCCAGTTCACTACTTTTAATCATCAACAAGTTCCCAATTGACGAATTGATAATCTGTTCTCTTAATGTGAGGGGCTTATCCAACAACCTTAAGAGGCGAGAAACCTTTCGTTGGCTTAGAATGAAAAAAATTTGGAATATTCTTTCTTCAAGAAGTCCACTGCACCAAAGAAAAAGAACGACTGTGGTCATCAGAATGGGGCTTCTCAGCTATTTTTAGTAGTGTTTCTAGCTCAAGTGCAGGGGTATGCATCCTGTTTAACAACAATTTTCAATTCGAAATCAAGAAACAATTTTCTGATCCAGATGGAAGATTTATTTTAGTAGATTTGAAACTTGAAAATAAGACTATAACCTTGGGAAACATTTATGCGCCAAACGATGCCAACCCGAATTTTTTTAAAAACGTTCTCAGCCACCTCCTCTCTTTCGAGTGCGAGGACATTATCCTGGGTGGCGATTTTAATCTAGTATTGGACGTCCAAAATGATAAGAAGGGAGGAAGACTGACCACTCACAAAAATTCTTTGAAGGAAGTTCAGAACATAATAAATTCGTTAGACCTTATCGACATTTGGCGGGTCTCCAATCCGGATATCAGAAGATTCACTTGGAGAAGAAGCAAGCCCGAAATTCACCGTCGCTTAGACTTTTTCTTGACGAGTAATAGTCTAAGTTCGGCAATTACAAAAGCTGATATTTTACCAGGATACAAAACAGACCATTCTTTGATAACGCTCCACCTTGCAAACAATACCAATCCCAGGAGCCCGGGCTTCTGGAAGTTAAATACGTCTTTTCTATCAGACAGTGAATATATTAATTTGATAAAAACAACAATCACTGAAGTTGCAAATGAATACCAAAATAACACTGAGGTTGTTGCCGTGCTGCTCTGGGATACAATGAAGATGCAAATTCGTTTAAAGTCAATACAATACGCAAAACATAAGAGAGGCAAAATGAAGTTAACAGAAACAAATCTGGAGTCTGTCAAAACGCCCCTACAGAGGAAACTGGAAGAAAATGACTTATCTGAAACCAGCAAGACCACTATATATAATGAATTAGAAGTTAAAAAATTACAGTTAGAAAACGTTGTCCAGCGTCAAACTCGAGGAGCCATGATAAGATCCAAAGCCCGCTGGCATAACGAAGGAGAAAAAAACACGAAATACTTCTTAAACTTGGAAAAAAGGCATTTTAATACCAAAACCATAAGGCAACTTCAGCTTGAGAATAGTAGCGTCATCAAAACAGATGAGGAAATCTTAACAGAAGCAAAATCTTTCTATCAAAACTTATATGCATCACGCGTGCCTGATA
>NC_133206.1:33132023-33222023 GCF_958299795.1 Porites lutea
ATTTAAGCCTGTCTCCTACACTTCTTTTCAAACTAACCACAAAATGTGAGTAACAAAAGAGTTCAGTTAAACCAAGGTTTTAAATTTGCATTAGATTAAAAGTGACTTGCTTACATGGCACAATATTCATCTAAAAAGTCATTGATAAGACTGATAAGAGTCTCTGGCAGATCTGATCTAGCGGTGGTTGGGTTTAAACCCTAAGATAAAATTGCTTATGTCTCAAAAATGCCTCATTTTGCAAAAATGACCATTACAAAAAGATGCAAATTCACTTTCAGCAATTAAGACTGTGATTTCCCCGGCAAAATGTTGAAAACTACATTTCTGTGGACTAAAATTTCAAAATTTTGTCGGGAAGCATGCCTCTAAGGCCTTGTCTACACAAATCCAGATGTTTTTGAAACCCCGTATTTTTTACACAAATTAGCTTTCCATCCACAGAAAACTAGTGAATCCGCTCAACAAAACAGCATCTTTTTTAAACTGCTCTGTGGAGTGGGGTTGTAGGCCCCATACACACAAATCCAGGTTAAAAAAATATGTGGTTTCAAGAATGTCTTGATTTGTGTTGACAGGGCCTAAACCAACCAAGATAATTCCACTTCAGCAGCAGTCATTAAAATCCTAGATTTGCCTCAGAGAGTATACACTTTAGCAACGTGCTTCTTGAACTTCCTTCATTATCTATTTTCTCTTTCAGTAGTAAAGCTCCTTAAGATGTATGTTGTTCCTGTTGTTCCTGTTGTTGAGTTTCATCATGTGTTTGTTCTTGCTTTCCTAATCCCTCCGCATGTTTATTGATTGCCTCTGCTGCCTGCTTATAAGAAAAAAAGTTTTAAAAAGCATGTTTTAATGGTCTAGGATACTTGCCAGTATTCAAATGTGAAAAAACATGAAAAGAAGTTGCCTATTTTGCCACTAATAAAGAAAATATCCCTTCCCAAGACCCCTCAGTGTCTAATATTATATTGGCTATCAAGCAGAATGAGAACCTTTCATGTCACTTCTATTCAAATGCCTTTCAAGTGATAATTTGCTTTGATGAAACATTACAGAAAGCCACCATGTACATTAATGTTAGATTCAATGCCCTGTAAGGTATACAAGGTACATAACACACTCAGGAAGAGATTAGTCAGTTTTCTTAGCGTTATGGGCCACAAAAAACCTGCCATGGGGTAATAAATTACCAACCTGCACAACGCCACCAGCAAGATGTTTAGCGGTATCTGTTGCATGCTTTTCAGCTTCTCTTCTTTTGGCCTCTTCTTCTGCAAGCTGTTTCTCAAACTCTGCTAGTTCCTCATCAGTGTATGGAGGTTCTTCTTCAACACTCTTCCAACCCTCATCCTTTTCAAACTCATCACCATTGCTGGCTCGCAAAAATTCATCAAGTGACACAAAACCATCTTTATCTTTGTCAATCTGAAATACAGCATATAAAGTTCAGTAGTAATGAAAATCAGCATCAATCTTTCATTTAGTCCAAGTCTGTAGTAATTAAAGCAGTCAATAATAGAGATTTCCAGCCCCCAGACTAAAAATAATTGACTAAACCCTCCTTGTCTGTAAACAGCGACTTGTAACAACTTTAATCCATTTAACAATAATAATAGTCATCACCATTATCATAATTACTATTCTCTTTATTACATGGGCTATTGCTTAACATACTCTTGATCAACGAAGCAATTCTTAAATCACTGATTGATTAGACTTTAATTTAGAAATGTTGGTTTGTAGGGAGAGAAGAAAACTCTAGGAGCCACAACACTCTTACAGCCTTCTAACTCTTTAGTAACTAATCATTGGCTCTTTTGGCTCTTTTGGCCCTTAGGCCACACTTACACTGTAAAACCAACAATGAACTTTACACCTTAATATGAGGATTGATGCTTCAATAATCAAAGAGAGAAATGATGGCTGAGAGAAATAATGCTGAAGATCTAGTGACAGGGATGTCACTAAGATTTCAAGTTGCCGGGGAAATACAGCAAGTAGGTGGGGAATCAAACAGCTAGGGATTTCTTTTGGTTCTATTTTTCTTCTATTTTCCAATGAAAGTAGCCAGGAGCCACATTCATACTAGCTGGGGGAAATCCCTGGCCCCCACGTCTTAATGACAGCTCTGTTATGAAGTGCAAAAACAAGGAACCATGAATTATCTAGTGAGTGTTCATGGCTCTACAGAAGGAAATTAGCGCATCATCAGGCAAAAGAAAATTACTGCACAACATCTATCACTGATTAAAAAAGAGGTGACAGACAGATAGCAGCCAACACTCCAACTATTAATCACTGGCTCTTTTGGCCCTTGCAAACCATCCAGTGATGCAAAACCATCTTGACCTTTTTGGTTTAAGTTTGGTTTCTCTGAAGAATGTACTCAATAGCCACTCAAATTTTCACTTACCTCAGACATCACATGTTCTCTCATTCTTGCGATCTCCTCATCCTTTTCCCTTGGATCATAGTCTTCATCTTTCTCATCATAAAGTTTATCAACCTGAAGTACAAGCCACATCAAAAAACAAGATTTAGCAAAGGAAAATAATTTAGGATTTTTGAGAATTTTGGTTTTAGCATCTACTAGGACTGGAATGGTACAATGAACATTGTTTTATTTAATAATAAAAAATACTGTCCTTACCTCTTTAATAAACAGAGATTCTAGCTCCGAAGTGTCTAAGAAGTTATCACCATTTGCATCTGCAGAAAAAGAAACTCATGTAATATCATTTGCATGTATCAGGTTGTTCTTTATGGTCCTCCCTTATTATTTGTTTAATACACTTTGCTGGACTTTTAGAGGAGTCATTTCTATTAAACTAGTTCCATAGGAGGATGCAATGTTAATTCAATACTTCTTCAGCCAAATTCACTATTTTTTGTGGGTACCACTCCAACCAATTTCACAGAATCACTCTTTGGACACCCTCTTGAAAGCATGTTTTCCCTGTATACATGTATCTAGAAACCTTGAAGTCTATATTTAGATTCTCTCCTCACCATCTACATTATGTAGACTTGACACAAGACATTCCTACAAATGCTTAATACCTTACAAAATTGCATTTTTTTATACATATGTATCATTCTTTTTTGGCACTAATAATTAAAATGGCAGACTTCACTACAAAAGAATAATTGCAAAACACCATAGCACATACCATGTAATTTGAAAAATGTTTTTGGATTAAAATCCTTTGCTTCAAGGCCATCGGTTTCTTCCCAAACTTGCTCCAACTGAGCCTTACTTCCCTGCAAGCAAGGGAAAATCATAGAAGTCAATTTATTGAATGTTGAGATGGCCGTGCTTGGTGTTCACTTCTACACCTTCTACTCTCTTATTAAGTGCAGTTAGCTGGACCTTATTTCCAGAGTACCCCTCTGGCAAATAACTTGGGCTGGGCTAACTTGGGAGTCTTGATCACTTTCAGCTTTGCAGTTACACACTGATAAATTGGCTAAGGGGAAGGAAAACCTGAATGCAATTTTGTGGTAAATGTCCTTGCCAATAGGTAAGAGTAAGAGACAGTAGTTTGATCTAAATTCATATTAGTAACCACAAAGGTATTTAAAAGATACAGTAAAAAATGGAAAAAAGAATCATCTTACAGGATGATGAAGGTTCTTGGATGCATTATGATGCTTCTCTTGTAATTTTTTATATCTCAACTCTTCTTCTTGGCGTGCCTTTTCATCAAGGTCTTTCAGATGTTCTCGTCTTTTATGTTCCTTATCCATTTCATGCTTTTTGAACTCATCTCTGCGTTCTTTATCTTGCTTATCCATTTCTTCATGGTGCTGCAATTAGTAACATTTATAATATTGTATATAAAAATGTTATTCAACAGGGCCCAGATGTTTAAAAGGTGGATAACGCTATCCAATGGACAAATCTCTATCCAGGGGATAACACAATTGATTTCCCTAACACTTATCCACTGGATAGCGCTACCCAACATTTGAACAACCGGAGCCAGACCATTTCAGCCTTCAAAAGCAGGATGGCTTCCTTTCAAATGATTTATTGGGATATATTTGGAGTCTGGAGATGTACCACTGCCTATTTGCTGTATTACAGTCTACCTTGAAGTCTACCCCATCCAAGTCACTTTTTTGTGCCCCATTTACACTGTACAAAGATAGGCAAGTAAGTCATAAGTGTTGCACTACAGTGATGTAAAGGAAGAGCTCTCCCTGCTCACAAAGTCAGATTTGGTGAGCTTAGAATGGTGCCCACAAAAAACTTCACTACTATGGCCATCTCCTCCTTACTTGCTAATGATCGCTCTTCAGAGGGTCATTTAATCCATCACTGAGAAACACGGAGGTGAAAGGAGGCCATTTGTCCTTCCTGTCAACTCTGCTAGTGCTCTGTGTTCCCTTCCATCAACCCCCTTCAATGCTACTCAAAAGCCTATTAATTAGTGGGTTGCAGTTTTTCTTCAAACAAGGGCACATTTAAACAATAGAGAGCTTAAGCAGCAGACGTTTTTGAGGTCACAAATGCCAACCGAAAGTCACTCACGCCAGTGGAATATACTGCACAGGTGTTTAGGTCCATGAGGTCAGGCTGCTGACCCCAGAACGCCACTTTTGAAGTTCAAGATAGAACGTGAGATTCTAGTAGTCGAAAGTTCGCGTTTGGGTAAAAATTATTTGGTAATTTAAGATATTGTGGTTAAATTGTTGGCCTAAAACCAAGGAAAATTCTTCTGCTTTTCATTCAGAGTTTTCAGAGATGTAAACATCAGCTAAACAGTCTCTGATTCTAATTTGTTTTTGACAGGCAGCATGACCCAGCTAGCTCTAACTGGGTGCAGAAATGGAAGATGGCAAAATTTATGGGATTTATGCAAGATTTACTCAATTTCTTGTCCATGTGAATCATCATCAGATGAACAAACATCTTATTTCCGAGTGCTCTATCTTCTTGTAACTTTTAACGGCCGTTAATTTCAACTGCATGAATTGTTGTTTTGTTTACAATGAAAAATATTAAAGTCTTAAATGAAAATGTTATGACTGCATATTTTTGTGCATCGGGTTGATTATATTATTATATCCTGAAAAAATTTTCTAGCGAGAGCCTTGTGATATTTGGCACATTCAACTTTGAAAATGAATGGCAAACTAAATCTCATTTGTGGTTCATGAAACTGCAAATAGAATCGACTGCTAAACTTCGATATCATGTATGGTAATTTTTGTTCGATACACAACACACTGTTCTACACAATCAAATAGTACGTGACGGCATTTCAAGCTTGGCGAATAAATGTGAAAGATGAAATGTTCACATGAGAATGGGGCAAATAAAATGTACGAGTCCCCTTCAGCCCTTCAGCGACAAAGATCTTTCTGAAATTCAAAATGCTACGTCATGAGTGAAGACATTTCACAGACAAAACGTCCATAACTGGACAAGACAACAAGACATCCATAACTCATGTTATGCCAAAACCAATCATTGCTTAATCTTCGCTTTTCGCGCCACAAATGCCATACTCGATCCAGACCAGGCACAACCTTCCTGACGTCCGTGACCTCAAAAACATTCACTGCTTAAGCTCTCTAATAACAATGAACAGCTTAGCTGTGGACCTTCTGTTTTACAGTCAACCCAAGTCAAGCATACCCCCCAAGTTTACATAAATGAATTTATTATTCGAAAGTTGAATCTGTTGGTATTTGTAGATTTCAGATTCATGTCTACATTCTTGCATGTGTAATGAGCTGTGAATTCACACGCAATTCAGTTACGAAATTTCTACCAGCTAAGTTTCCCTGAATTTGATGTAAATGTCTTCTATGAAATTTAACCCATGTGAAGATTTTCAATCTGACCAAATACAGAGAAGTTCTCGTAAAATATTCACTACTCAGTATGCATGCAGGAATGCCGATTTGAATTTGATACTAGTTACCGGAACGACTAACGGATTCATTTTTCAAATAATCAATTCATTAATAGAATCTTAGGGGGTACGCTTGACCTGCCTCGACTGTAACACCAATTCCCCCTACAGTAGAACTTTGATAACTCAAACTTGGATAACTCGAATTCCTCACTAACTCAAACTGTTTTTTGTTTCCCTTTAGAGTTTGAGTTACCGGGGTTCTACTGTATTTGTCACAACCCATTGGAATTTTTTTTCCCTCCTCAAAGAGGCTGACAAAAAATGAGGGATAGCAAGGAAATTTCCTCACTTATCTTGATACGTTAAGTTTTAATGTATTTGCTCAGGCACGGGAATTCTACAAACTTGCGTTTTCTCAAGACCTTCTGCTCGAAAAATTTGCAATAGCTTTCACCAATTCTATTGATCCAGCTTTCTACATAACCGTTTTAATTTTTTTGCTACTTTTAGGTAAGAGTCCTGTTATGCAACGTATGTTACAAAAACCTACCTTCCATAAAAGCTTCTTGAAATCTTCAGGTCCAAAGAAGTTGGGATTTTCATCATCAAATAAAGGATTCCAATACTCTCTTTCCTTGAGCCCATTTAAATGATCGTTCATTTGTCGACGAATCATTCGCTGCCTCTCGACTTCCTGTCGTTTCAGTTCATCGAGCTTTGTCCTCACATCGTGCTTCACGAGATCCAAATCATCAGCAACTTGTCCAGTTCTTAATTCCTCCTCAGAGGCGTTTAGTAATTTCTTTACATAATCATCGTCATTCTCTAAAATTTCAATAACCTGCTTTAGATAACGAGCGTATTCTGGATCGCCCTTTTCTTCACCTTCTGTCTCAGCTTTCACTCTCTTCTCCTTCTTGACAGGGGGAGCAACACAAAGTATGGCCAACCCGATCAAAAAGCAACATACAATCACTGGCTTGCGCCACATTTTATATGTTTCGCCACGGAAAACAAAGAACAGTGGATATTTCTTTTTGCTCCACGGGGATCACTCGATGTAACACAGTTATTTGCCGAAAATTAAATCAAAATCAAGAGGAAAGACCGCTTGTTGGTTTCTGAAACGTGGCACAATAGAAGCACCAGATCTCCTGTCACATGGCACGAATGTGGTCAGCCCCAGTCCTCATGAAAAACTGGCAATTCTAGCCACATGCAGCTCAAGCTCTCTTCAGCTTTTTCAACCTTATCTCCTTTATTAACACCATTTACACTAACAGTTTTGCTATGTAACAAAAATTAAATATCATATAATAGAGCCAGAAAACAACTAAAAAATTGCGTGCGTGTTAAAAACCAGAGTGTTCACTGGCTTTCGTGATGGTTATCCACCTGCGGCAGCAAACAATTTTCCCGTAGACGTGGAAACATTCACATTACAGCCCTGGATTACAGAAAAAAGAAAAAGAAAAAAAAGCCTTAAGAAAAGAGAGACCGGCTCGCTACCCCGGAGCGCTCAGGTCCGTGATGAATGGTGTCTACCCCTGAAAGAGCGTCGATACCCGCGGGACAACCCTCGCAAGGGAATAGAAAAACAAGTTATATGGCGTGACGAATATTTGCCCTGTCTGACCAATCAAATAACATGCTTTCGTTTTATAGGTCAGTGAGTTTAGATAAATATTCACGTAGGAGTGAAAGTTGTGCTCATTTGTGTTCAGACAGAACTGCTCGGTTTGTTGTCAGTACATACGTTCATTTTTCCTAGCGAACATGTCTGGCTTAAGGAAGGCGAAAAAGTATGACTGGAAAGACAGCAATTTGGCTTTGTTTGGCTCGGATGTAGAGAAAAATGTGAGAACTTGAGATCTGTTAAAGCCCGCGTTGTTTTGTCACAGAGCGATACATGTTTGGGCTTTAAACTAAATTATTTTAGCGACGCACAGAGATCCGAGGCAACTCGAACGGTAGCTAAGCATATCGTACATGTACATGTGATGTTATGTTAATAGAAACTAATTAACTGTTTACTGTCTTCGTAACAGGTGAAAAGAGAAGCTGCTGGAAAAGAAAAAGCTTGGGAAGGAGCTGGTGAAAGTCCTGGTTTGAAAATTTGGCGGATCGTTAAATTCAAGGTAGAGCAACCTCAAAAGCCAAATCTGTTTGTTATTTATGGACTTAAATAGACTGTTGATACTAGCACTGATTGGTTTCTTGCTTTTCATCTTTCAAGTAAGATTTTCAAAACCTAACTTAGCTCACAAAGTCTTTTTCCTTAAAAAAATGCAAACTTTATGATGCATGCAATATAGGAAAATATTCTGCTGGAACTTTCCATTTGACGGGTGTGATATGGGTGTGTTACATTAAGTTGCAGCAATGCAGATGAGTGCAGTGGTGAAAGACAATGGTCATTTTTAGAATCATGATTTTTGTTTTCGGTATACTATTCTCTCTTCTGGACAATTCTGTGCATCAGCTGGTCACAATACAGATTAAATTGTGGTCCCAGCAGTCGACGACCAAGACATCAATAATATGCATTTTCTTGGTTTCATTAAAATATTTTGTGCAGTAGTAAACTGTATTAAAATACCCGGAAACTGGCCATAACTATACAAATATTGGATGCATTTTTTTATATAAATATATCTAGAGTTGTGTGGAGGTGTCAAAAGAAACTTCGACTGGCCAGATAAGACCAACTTATGTCATAATTTAAATTTTTGCTTAACAGCATAACAGTGTCATTGTGCTTATTTAATAAGTAAATAAGTGATTGGAGGCGTGGTTCTGTTTCTAGAACTTTAAGGGTGCAATATCTGCTTTATCGCTATCAATACAAATAATATTAATTTATTGTCTAAATGACTTGGAGCTAGTCTAGGTTTTCAAATCACTAAAATGTGACTGACAGTCCTACCTATCGAGATTTGCATCCATGGGTTGATGATGTGAACTACTAGCTCTGTATTCTCCAATAAATTAATTTTATTAATTTTATTATTTTATTACTTTTTAAGGTGACAGATTGGCCCAAAGAAGATTATGGCAAATTCTACAGTGGTGATTCATACATCATCCTCAACACGTACAAGGACAAGGAAAGTGATGAGGTAGAGAAATGTTTCAATTTTAAAATAGTTATAATTAAAGTTCTTAAAAACTCCGAAACAGATAGGTTTTCAAAGCCCTTTTAAAACTAACAACAAAGTTACTTTGTCTAATGGCAAGCACTAGCTGATTTCATAACTTCGGAGCAGTTTCTGCAAAAGATCTATCACCGTAAGTAACTGTACATAGTAGTCTTGGGGATAACTAGGAGGTTTGAATCACTAGAACAAAGTGTATGGCGAGGAGTGTAATGATGTAACAGCTCTTTAATATACACTGGGGCAAGACCATTAAGAGATTTGTACCTAATCAACAGTAACTTAAAAATTTTTCTGTCCTTAACAAGAAGTCAGGGGGAAGCTAAAGATATGCAGGAAGGAAAAGTTAGAAAGTTAATAGTTTGAATTTGAATCAGCTTTTCTGTCTTGTTTAAACGTGGGCACTGTGCTCAGAGTAAACGGGTGCTGGTACCCAGGTTCCAGCTTCTAGACCCCTGAATATGCAAGGTTCTAACATACGCACACTGTAACCAATAATTATTTGGTTAAACTTGGAAAATAGCTCAAAACTAAAAGACGCTATAGTTCCATTTGTACCTCTACATAAAACACAAAGCACAATCAAAGTAAGATGAAAATAAGAAAATCAGCTTGCCCAAAATTAAAGGCAAGTTCTTGATACAGTTTTGTGGCCAACTCTGAGCCTGTCCTTACATGTGCCTCTTTTCTTCCCTATAAATGATATTTTGCAGCTTTTGTATGATGTCCATTTTTGGATTGGAAAAGAGTCGACACAAGACGAGTACGGAACAGCAGCATACAAAACTGTTGAACTGGACACTTTTGTGAGTTTTGTCAATTATTTATTGTTTTGTTCATTCCTTGAAAAGGATCTGTACTATCCCGATTTTTTAAACTTTGCACAATAATTGACAGCCATATATAGGAAACTGAAAAACTGCAATAAAAAGATGGGCTCATCGTGCTTGTTTTTACCCTGTGTGCCTGTGATTCTTAGTGTTTTTTCCTAGTTTATTCAAAAGGCTAGAGTAGCTCTCGGCTGTGCCTCAAGAAACTCTTATGCCTCTTTTGTGCTCTCCAAAAATCCCTGGGGTTTCCAACTAAATTAAAAAAATCCTGGACCAACAATAATCCCATTCCCATACTCTATCAATAGAAAGCATTATAAATATTTAATTATTAACCACAAAACAGGTCTGGTTGTACTTTATCCGGCAGAAAGATGCAGCCAACATACTTGCACAGTACTACACCAATTATCAGATTTTGTTGAATACCCCTCAAAAATCCCTGCTTAAATCAATGCACCCATAAAAATACTTGCTAAATTTTTTTGCCCCAAAAAATCCCATAGGTAGAACGAAAAATTTAAAACTCCTCTGGCACATATGTTTACCTCACCAGTCAGGAATGGTCCCTTACCTGCTGAGCTAAAATTTAAGGAGAGTACTGTAAACTCTAGAAAACCCCGCCCTTCCCAGGGCTAAAGGCTAGGGCTGCTGTTTAGTTCCTCGCCTACTAATTGCATGCTCACGGCAACTTGAAATGTTAGTGACAATCCTTATTTTGATTTCAGGTTTAAAATAATAAAATAATAACTCAGTCATGCATGTCTCTTTCCTGTGTAGTTGAATGATAAGCCTATTCAGCACCGTGAGGTCATGAAATTTGAAAGTGACCTGTTTAAATCTTACTTCAAAGTTTTGGAAACTATGGATGGAGGGTACGTTAATAATTATCAAGTTTTGAATAATTTCTAGTGAGTTTTTTCCTGGGCTTTGTTGCCTTGGTTTCTTATAAGTTACCATATAACCCTGTATTGTTGATGAATTGCAGGTGATGGTATTACAAACGAGATATATTTTGACAACAGCTTTTTCTTTCTTGTGTTAATCAAAGCATGTGTGAATTTGACACATCATCAAAAAAGCCATAAAGATTAAGGTCAAAAAAGAGAAGAACATTTTTTAGCTCAAAACTCAGAAACTATAATTCAGCACCCACATGTACAGCAGTAGCTTCTTCATGCCATCAACTTGAAGAACCCTAGACACCATCTTGACAGATAGGCAAGGTAAAGCTGACCGGTCAGAAAATTCCAATGAAAATCTTGTTCAACTTCCCACCTGTGCTTCCTTCAAGATACCTTTACAATCCCCTGGAACTTCAGGGAAACATCTCATGCTGAAATGCAGATGAGTAATAACTGTCCAGCAATATTAGAAGGAAAAAAATGGAGAAGAAAGGCAAAAGAAGAGGGGAGGAGAGAAAACAAAACGTTTTGGGATTTTTATTGGCCAGATGTACTGACAAGAAAAAGCTAGTACATGTAGTCAGACCAGCTTCAAATGGCGTTCCTTTTGCCTTTTTTTTTTTAGGGCTGACACTGGCTTTAGAAGAGTTGGGCCGAAAGAGTACAAGCCACGTTTATTGCAATTTAATGATGAGGTACATGTAAATGTCTTGAATTTTTGTGTTTGATGAATTCTGATCAACATTGAACAGTGTCATTATTACAATAAGAACTAATTTTTTGGAACAAGGTCAGTTGCATTTTTATTATCTAAGCCTTTTACATTACCTCAGTGCTGTACGTCAACTTTGGCTTACATAGTCTTAAAAACCTGTTAAATTTCAGCCACCCTCTTAAAAAAGTCATTTAATCACCAATGTTGTTGCTGGATAAATGCATAGCTCTGAGAATTATGCAGTGAGATGAAGTAGTGCTTTAAAATTACTCTAGGGACCTGTAAAAGTCCTTGGAAAGTATTTTGAGTATTGCAATGTTTATGGTTATCTGCACACACCATGTGATGTCTATGCTAGGAGATTAGGGCGGTTGGAGTATTAGCATTCAGAGCTGTCATTAAGAGGCGGTGCTAGGGATTTCCCCCGCCTACTATGAGCGTGGTCCCCGGCTTCTTTCATAGGTAAATGGAAGAAATGTACAACCAAAAGAAATCCCTAGCTGTTTTATTCCCCACCTACTTGTTGTATTTACCTGGCAACTTGAAATCTTAATGATCATGACATCCCTGAGCATTGAGGGTACAGAAACATAACACAAACTGCATCACGGTTGCTAAGTTATTAAAGAAGAAGGAAAATTCAAACACCAGAAAGCTCAGAAAAATGTTACGAGCTCCAGGTGAGAATCAAACTCATGACCCTCCAAGTTTTGGTTCGGACACTCCAGCCACTGAGCTACTGGAACTCTTATGGTGGGTAGGGTGAGTCAAGTTTGAGGCCACTTTTCCTTGTATAGACCCTTAAGACCCTAAATGGAAACTGATGCACTCTTGCAGTTAACCCTTAACCCAAATCACTAAACTTCAGTGGTATAGTCCATTTTAGAGTAGTCCATTTGGGTAGTCCATGGGGGTAGTCAATGATCTGGAGGCCAGTGTTTTGTCCACTACCCAGTGGAGTGACCTGGAAATTCAAATATTTGGACTTTTTGTGGTCCATAAAATGCTGGTAAAACACCTACATCAGTCTGTAACCCTTGTTAATGGTTTCTTGCAGGGAGGCCGGAGGAGCAATGTGGTGATCACACAGGTACCTTACTGCAAAGAAAGCATCACCCCTGATAATGTCTATGTCCTTGATACTGGATTAAAAGTTTGGCAGGTAAGCCCCAATTCTACCTGGTTCAGTCATTATTAATTTGTTACCTCTCTCACACATACACTCAGACACAAACATGCATTGACATACATTTGAATGGGTGGATACAGGACTACTGAAAAGGTTACAAAATATAAGGTACTATCACCCATTTAAAATGGGTGCTATCAAGGAGGGTCCCGGGTAGGGTTCTTCAATCCATTAATAATAATCATCATCATCACCATGTCTCATGGCACGAGAAGGTGCATCCGTGCTGTCAAACCAACACTTTCTGTCTTGTGCAACCACTTTGGCTACTTCCCAGCTCTTCCACCCTGCTTGGTTTCAGTCTTTCTCAACTGTCCTTCTCTAAGTAGTTGTTGGTCTTCTGGTTGTCCTCTCGTTAATTTTGATTTAACCTGGGTTGATTCTCAATTTCCAATGTCTCCTAGCCCTAGAAAACAAAAGAAAATAGGAATCAGTCTAGGTTAAAAATTGTTAACCTGAAATCAAATTTGACCTGTAACATATATATGTTGTAGTTAATTTTTTATCTCAGGTAATTTTTGTTTTTCCTTTGTTTCCTGGTATGGTAATGTTGCTAACGAAGTTGAAAGAAAGGAAAAATAAAAATTACCTGAGATAAAAAATTAACTACAACAGACAGATTAATCTTCCCAAAAAAGACCATGATTATTATTATATGCTTGGAAGATGTTCACTGTTCTTCCATTTTATTGTACAATGACAGCAACACAGTTTATTGATCCAGTTTTTCTAAAAATAGATATTCATAATTAATAATAGCAATTTAGGCAACAAATATTGCATTCAAAACATGTAGTTAATGGATTTGGTCTCCACAAAAATTAATATATTTACTACAAAGGTAACCTTAATGTACAAGTTTCTCTATAGTCTACCACATTTTTTCAAAGTCATTTATTGATCAACAAAAAAGGTTTAAGACATAGTGATCCTTAAGGAAGAATTGCTTGGACACCAAAACCAAACTTGGGATTTTGATTTTTCTGAGTCATCAATTCCCTTCATTGCAAGTATAGATTTTTCTGGAAATTATACCCCAATGTTGCATGTTTGCATTGAGATGATAATAATTATAGATAAATATATTCTGTATTTTTAAGATCAATGGCAGTCAGTCTGATAAGGATGAGCGTATCAAAGCTGCACAGTATTTGCAACAGTTGGAGGTCAGTGCCAATAAGTCATTAAGAGGGTTTATTAACAATGAGGTCACCTACATAGGTGGTCCATTCATGGTTTGGGCAAATCTTAAGCAATATTTTGGACTGCTAAATTTCATCCTGGAATCATGCATACCATTCGCACAAATCAGTTTCATGTACCAAAAAGCAGCTGCAGTTAAGCCTGAATATGGTTTGAAGATATGGAACACAAATTTGTCTTTGAAACTTTCTGGCTGGGAATACAGGACCACCTTTTCAGGAATTCTGTTTCTCTTGGAAGTTTTTCACTGCAATGACCCAAGAGCTGGATGTGATCTTGTTCCATTTACTCTCCAACTGAATTCTCCGCAACAGTTTTGTAAATAGTAAACTATCATTGACTCTGTTTTTTTTTTTTATTCTATAGACCCTCGCCCGTTTTCCTTTATTTTTACTTTTAGTTTTTATTATTTTTCTTGTAATTATGTTTTAGTCTGAAAGAGGAGGTGTAAAAACAGAGGTTATTGGTAAGTTCAAATTTCAGTTCCCACTAACTGAGTGAAATTCACTCCCTTTCCCTATAAATTTATCAGTGTGATTCCCACAAGTTTGTTGGTTGCTGAAAAGTTGCTTTTGCCCAAATTTTTGAATTAGAAAATCAATAATAGATACCGTCAAACCATATTTATTAGCTGTCACCCCGCATTTATGCAGTTCCAGAAAATATCCATACCTCCACCATGGAGGCAATTGGAAATTCCATGGTTGGGATGTGGTTTTCTAAGAGGCCCATGATATTCCACAGGGGGAGCAGTTGGGTGATTAAATGATTTTCCAAGTGATCTTTTCCAAATTCATTTTTGAATTTAGTTCCAAATTAAATTTTGATACTTACCGACCTGGTAGATCATAATCTTGAAGACATAAATAAGTTCAACTTCACCATTTTTTTTAATGAAATTATGAATAAATGAAAAACATATAATTATGTGAACTGCGGATTGAAGAATTATTTGAAGGAAGATCATCGCAGTTATATACACAACTTATGCAGTTGCGAAAAGAAAGCCTGAAAAAAATTCAGGCTTGTACGGGATTCGAACCCTTGACCTCTGCGATACCGGTGTAGCTCTCTACCAATATTAAGCTCACAAGCCAACTGGGAGCAGGTCGCTGAATTGGTTCGTTATAAACCTGTGAAAGGATGATGATGAAATTATGAATATATGAAAAACATATATGTGAACTGCGAAGTGAATAATTATTTGAAGGATGATCATCACAGTTTCAGGCTTTCTTTTCGCAACTGCATAAGTTGTGTATATAACTGCAATGATCTTCCTTCAAATAATTTAATCATTTATAATAGAAATGGAAAATCCAGGCAAATGAAATTCACTTCTTATTGGAGTATAGATATTTTCTGGAACCACAGAATTAAGGGAAAGTATTTCCAGAGGTTTTGCAAGTGACTGCATAATAGAGGGTGACCACTAAAGTTTAATATATAAGTTTGACTGTAAATAAAGTTAAAAAACAAAAATGATACTTTGATGATTCTGTAATGATGTCTTTAACATTGACTTGTACTATGACTTGCATTAGATGATGATCGTTTAGGGTTCCATCTTGACAAGGTACTTCCTTCTGGAGACCCATCAGGTGACATGGAGGTAAAGAAAAAATACTTGACAGTTCACATATTTAAGGTTATATTATAACAGCGATAGACTGAATCTTCTCATGGCTAACTGCCGTAGTTTGGAATGTTTGAGTGGGACAAGAGAGAGATATGCCTGACACAGAACCATTCACTGAGGTGTGTCATGACAGTCATCCAAATTATAGAGGTAGAAGTGATTGGATTACACCAATACCTTCTGACCTCTGACACTGTGCTACGGGAAATTAAAAGCAGATCAGATGATGTGGGAAGGCGATAGGTCCTGGAGGCCCTACCACAAGAATGAAGAAGCTCTTTTAAAAAACTAACTTTGAGAAAATGGCCAGTTATGCTAAGGCAGATATTCATGGCTTACCAAAGGACCACACACAACATGAAGCAAAAAAGATGTACCATAAGAGGTCAAGAAGTTTTCAACTAAGTTGGAAAGAAAACATATCCTTGGTTGCGATTCATACTGTGGAACTTGTGTTGACTCCAACAGTAGTGCTGAGAGATTAGCAAATCTGAACTCTTCTTTTGTCTCAAGAACAGAAAATTTCTGTCTGGACTCGATAAAGAGTCATGAAAGTTCTAAAATTCTAGGATGGGCTGCAAATACTTGTCATGTTTTGAAACACTTCAGTTTTTTCTTCGATCAGTGGCTTGTCCTCATGGGCAAGTGATATATTAAACTTGCTAGCCCAATGCCTAGTGTCCAAAAAAAATTATTGTTGTGACTGCTAGAAATTCTTTTGTTTCTATTATTATTCATATTTATGATCAAACTAGCCAAAGGTTATCTTCATAGTAATAATAATGACAATGTTTAATGAGGACGCCTACTTCACCCTAAAGGCTTTACAGAAGGGTCCTCCTACCAAAAAAGAGAAATCTATAACTAAATTAGAACTTACTAAGAACTAACTATCAATAATTTTATTCATTAAATAAGCCTAAAGTGCTTTAGAGAGGGGTCCTCCTACTATAAAACATTAAGTGAAAAAGACAAATCTATAACTAAATTAGAACTTACTAAGAACTAACTATCAATTAATCAAATTGTTACATTGCAGGTGGCCTTTTTAAATTTGTCAAGTGACTTGGGCTCCCTCAATGACTTAGTAGATGGGGAAAGGTTCCCACCCCCACCCCAGCCCTGGTAGATTATTTTCACTTTGATTTACTATTTTCTTTACAGCCTGGAGATGATGACTTCAAGAAAACTATCTTTAAACTAAGTGATGCAAGTGGGCATTTGGAATTGGAAGACCAAGGCATTTTTTCAAAAGGAAAACTGGATAGTAACGATGGTAAGGAAATGCTTTTGTTCAAATTGGTATAATAACACTGAATTTATGGTGGTCTAAATCACATTACGCGGAGATTAAATTAACTTTCAGGTTTGGATTGTATGTTGTGTAATGATGATGATTGTAAATTGTGCTTGTATCTGCTTTCTCATTGGCTAAGAGCCTACAGTTAATTTTGGTAATTAGCCCAACCTTCATATTAGTTAATTATCCGCTATCAGATTAAGTGACTACTCTGTAGGTTGTGCCTGCAATGCACAATTTCCAAAAGCAATGTCAAACTATGTTCCATGCGATGCTGTGTCTGTCCATTTTCTCTTCAAAACAATGGATGTACAACAGAACAATAAATTATTAGGTTCAGTTTTTGTGATATCCAGAATAATCAAGGTTAAAGTAAGTGTTATTCGCCAAGCCTAAGCTGATAATAACACTTACTTTGACCTTTATTATTGTAGATATCGCAAAACCCTCATCCAATAATAACAATTATTGTTTATAATTATATTTACCTTTTTTAGTGTTCATTTGTGACACTGGCAAGGAATGCTTTGTCTGGATTGGAAAGAAAGCTAGTATTGATGAAAGACACAAAGGCCTACAGTACGCTCATGTAAGTATTTTGGATGTGGAACCTCTCTCTTAATCCTTCCAAGATGTTTCTTGAACTAAGATATATTTCATGTTCCTAAACTGACCTTTTGCATGGATGAACACGTTATGTACAAGTGAATTGAAATCCCTGTTATGCTCTTTTACTCTGTGCACTGAAAAGGGAGAAAATGTTCTGAACTTGCTGTATAATCCTCTTGGGACCCACCAGGCTCAGCCTCTAATTTACACATAAGTTTCCAAGTTAATCAATTATTGTGCATGAACTGAACTAAATTGTAGAAACATGCATAAAGAGATGTTACTGACAGATGAAACAGATAGAAGGCTTCGTGAAGGGTAACATGTGATCAGGCGTGTGTTTGGGGGGGCGGGGGGTAAAAGCGATGGGCAAAGGGAAGAAGGACTGCCATACTTAGCCTATGCAATGACGTTTTCACAAATCCGTTTATTTTTAGCAGTATTTTGCGGTATTTTTCCCACGAAAATCAAAGCATCATTCATTGTATTACACATCCATAGTATGATAATGACAAAAAGAAAAAGTAAATGCCTGCAAAACATCAAAAATACTATTTTCTGGTCTCCAGTTTTGGCTGAATGATTTGTAAGACTTATTTAATAGTCATAAGGCGCAGGAAAATTGATCTAAAAATAGATTGGTCTGTGAATAAGCCGCTTCACAGGCACAAGGGAGTGCAGTCTTCGAGTTATGGGCTCCTGGTTAAGGGGTTTCATGATACACGACTGTAATAACTTTTTAAATTAACACCTAATAAGACATTATTAACCTAAATTCGAAACTATATAGCCCAACCCTAACCTGGAAATTTTTTCACTTAGAACTATCTGATGAACACTAAACATCCATTTGTGCCAGTGACTGTTGTGTCAGAGGGACAAAAGTGCGAGAAATTTGATAATGCATTTTAAATGGATATGAACAAGGTAAAAGCTTTGTGGCACAACCAGGTTTACACATCAGTTAAAGATGCCCACTAGGATTTGCATCCCGGTACAATCTGGGTGCAATCGTTCCAAATCATCCAAAGTTGTCAAACTCGCTTTCCCAGGACCCTCCTACCCGTTTCTTCAGATCCTGGTATTTCTTGATCTTTTCTGTTTCGGCCTCTCCAGTGCTGATGTCGGAAGGCAACATAATACAAGTGTTGAAGCATTATTATCAGCGTCATCGTCATCGTCGTTCTCATCATCATCATCATTACTACTACTAATGTATTTTTATTGTCTTGAAATGCTTGGGTACCCAGGAAAGATATTTAACAACCATTCCTCGAGCCCGAAAGGGCTCTTAGTCAATAGCCCATGAGGCGAAGGCCAAATGGGCTATTGACTCAGAGGCCATGAGGGCGAGAGGAATAATTGTTTCAGTAAAATCCAACTAGTTGGTCAAAAAATATCGAGACAAAACAACTTTAGCTAGTTAAAGCTAGTCCTTAATTCCTTTTTTGCCACCAAAAAGCCGGCACTTTTAGCTACTAGTGGGCTATAACATATAGCCTAGTAGTAACTCAACTAATCAGAACGCAGCATTGATGATAGACCACGAGTTGGATTTTACTAATTGGTGTAAGCTCATTATTAGCTCACTAGCCCACTATAGTACACTGCAATCGATTGCTTCAAAAACGGTATAAGACGTAGTCTTCATTGAGGGCTATCAACTGTTGTGTAACCCTGAGAATTTGAGAGCTGAGATATCTAATAATTTTTTTTTTATATTCATGAATGAAAATATATATAAAATGAGTGCGAGGATCATTTACACTTTCATTACTACACGTATACATTCCTTTTTAGTACCACTTATAACTTGTTTATCCAAGTTCGGCACGATGTACTGAACTAAGTAATTTTCAGGGACACAAGATAAGGATCATGATTGTCAGTAGCTATACACTGTATCGTTTCAAATTATAACAGCATTTGGCTTCATGCGCAGACGTTCTTAGGGTTTTGTCCTCGCTGTGGAGAGGATTACATTGACAAGCGTAAGAACGTCTGCATGGGAGCCTATGCGGTATTAGGGATAATTGACGAGCTAGGAGGTATGAACGCTAAACAAAAATGAATGTTTTATTCATTTCATTTCCAGATTCTTTTCAAAGAAGAATGAAGCCAGCCAGACATGCACTGAGGCTTTTGATACTAATTTTGATAAAAGTTTGTAGTAAGGGTCCTTATCAGGCCCTGATGCAGAACTACAATTTTTGTAAAAGTAACAGCTAAAATAAAGGCATTTTGTTAAAACTGCTCTGCTGATTTATTTGTATCCACTTTTGTAGCCGTAACTCACTAATATATTTGTGTTTCTCTTTGTCCAAATTCAGTAAAAGCAGACATTACACCCTCTATTTAGTTGCACGTCAGGAAATAGTATTGTGTGATGTGTTCGCTGATCCCTAGGGCCTCCCGGCCACAACTCTTACGAACATTGCGCTAGGAAATGTGGCTTGTTCCTCAAACGTGCCTCATTTAAGGTTAAAAAAAAAGTCGAGTACAGAGATAGGTATAACTGCATTCTCATAACCTTGAACCTTAATTGAGCAGTTTAATTTAAAGGAGAAATTAGTTGCTTGTCATTAATGGGACCAAGGGTTAAAAAAATGCCGTATTATTTGACACATTATTGGAGAGGTCAGTTTTATTTCCTGGAAAGAGGGAATATTATGTTAACTTGGGTCCCTTCCCTGGATCCACCCCTGATTATTCAAAACTTAATACATGAACTGTAGAAGAAAGATTTAACATGAAAGATTGTCAGAGATATGTATGCAACTTAAGCAGTTGCAAGGGGAAAATCTGAAAGAAATTCAGGCTTGAACAGGGTTTAAACGTATCCCCTCTGCATTACCAGTGAAGTCTCTTACCACTCATACTCATTCCAGTGTCTTTTGTTGACGATAAAATTTTATTATTTTAGAGGACAGTTACATGTTGAGAACAAAGGTTGTAAAAGTTTTACCTTAAATAAAGTCACCAATGCAAAATAAAGTGTTATTACATGATGTCATTCTTATTATTTAAGTTTTTAATACTGATGCAGCTAGTCCACCGAGATTACACCAATAGTGTAACAAAATTTTCCTTAGGCATAAGTTCACAGACTTGAGATGTCAAGGAATCAAATTCTTACTACAGCTTTCTTCATCACCAACTTTGAAATGTCAGTGAGGCTAAAAACCTCCTGTAGTGGTGGATTTAGATCTCAAAATAAGTGCATGGCAAGCTCATTCAGACACTAAGAAAACAGGGTGCTTGGCATTGAATTTTTTTTCTCAGCTCTGTGGGCTTAAGTTGGCCTAAAAGATAATGTTTGACCTAAACAGTTAATCCATGGGTTCTCCAAACATATTCAGTTCTGTTTTTGACAGTTACTATCAGTGGCAGCCATGTTTATTAATCAAAATAAAAAATTTTCACCCAAGTCATCTTTAACCTAAGAGTTGGGTTTGATCTCCAACCCATTGTGCGAGTAATATACCTACAGATGTTCTCAGTTTTGATTAAGGTGGCTGACAGTCATTAAAACTGTCAACAACAGAACTGAAGTTTTTGTTTATTTAAAGAACCAATGAATTGATCTCTGAACTTGTTCCTGGTTAATTTATTTACACTGCAATTCTATCTCAAAGACTGACACATTATCTTTTAATAATTTAACTCAAACTGACAATAATATTTCAAGGCCCACAGTATTCACTATTCCATCACACTGCCATGTCCCCGGACGGGGGTACTTTAGGAATTTCTGGGAGGGGATGTGCTGCTATACCAGAGCTAGCTCAGCTGAATTTTGCAACCCTATACTAGAGTAAACTCCCCAAATCCCCCCTACCCTAGAGTACCTGTTTTCCAGAAACTACCGAGATCACTAAAAATCTTCAACCAACTGATCAGTTTCCTGAAAAATGATACCCTATTCTAGACCTAAATGCTCTGATTTATACACCCTATCCTAGAGTAAACTGCTTGAAAACCATACCCTTTACAGCGGCACATACCCATATAGCCCATATATGGCAGTACCCCCCCTGAGGCCATGTCCCAGTTGTGTCCTCAAACTCTAATAATGGGCTTCCATGATTGCCCTTGCACTACTGTGAGATTCTTGTAGATTCTTTTACGTCTGAAACAAATAATCAAAAGGCCTGACTTTTATGTCCGCTATTTTTTTAGATATCTTCGGTTAGAATTATGTCATCAAATTCTTTTGTCGAGACGCCTCAATATTTGTTAAATTATCTTAGCAAGAGCTAGCTTGAGTTACCCAGAAATGGCAAAACTACACAGTCTAGAAACTTGACTGGACAACTTAAGATTGCTTTTATACCTTACTGCAGAAGACCACACATGACGGAATCATGGCGGTTGTTTTCATTGGTAAGATTTTTGATTTTATTTTGTGGAGAACAAAGTTGGTGAAGTTTTAAAACACATGCTACCCATTTATCAAACAAGAGAAGTAACATTTGAGGGGGAAAATGAAACAATAAAGAAAAGCTTATCACAGACCATCTTAATTTCCATACTGGAAACTTAAAGTCAAAGGTGAGCCTATTACAAATAATTTCTTCATAAGTACAGTAAAATCCTGCTTTATGGACACTGGCTTTATATGGACAACTAGTTATTAAACGGGATCACACTCAAGGGAAGCCAGAACATAACAGAAATTAATAGGGTGCAAACACATAACTGATCATCGAGTTTATATGCTTTGCATTGTGCCATTTTAACAGTAATATAAACCCCCACCCCGCCCTGCCCGGCCACCTGTATGAGCACCCTTATGTTTGTGTTTGCTCTTTCCATGCAACAGGATCACCCTACTTGTCAAATGGGACTGGACTTCATCACATTTCCTTCACTTAAGTTAAGAAGAGGCAAAGCTCTCTAGATGTGTGCTATAGAAATGGAATAATTAGTTTCGAATAGCTTAGTTACAACCTCTATTTTAAAAGACATTTTTTCAGAAATAACAAAGAATCTTTGCAGAATTCGGTCAAAATGTCTATTCATTAAATTACCCAGGGAAAGAGTCATTTCATACTGAAGTTATCAGGAATAAATGCATTTATTTACTGAAATTTTTACGGGTTAGTTCACTGGTTATTTTATAGAGTCCTAAACCGGGGGGTGTGGCTTCAAAATGCAACAGAATTGATTTTGTTTCACTAGCCTTACCTTGACGGATCCATCGTCTGTTGTAGATATCTTACTTTCGATCTGTTAGGCATCTTCAGAGTTAGCTTTTCCTGGTCAAAAATGCACGAAAGAAATCGCAGACAAGGAAATCCTCACCAGGAAACAAAACGAAGGTGGATACTTCATGTATTTTGCTCCCAATGTTCGTGCTTCCCTTGGAGACCACGTGACTAGATTCGCTTAAACGTTTATTTTTTGGGTTGAAAAAAGTGAAAAATTTGTGAAACGCCGTATGAAGAAAAAGTACATTACAAAAAACTACATTGCAAGGCTGCAGGGAGAGTAGATCAATTGAATTCGCTTGTAACTTAAATAAACTAATGTTAAATTAAAAAAGCCATTTCCTAGAAACTGAATTTGGCCCTTGATTGGATGATTAACAAGCCTTTGACACCTGCCAAGGAAAAAAGCGATAAACCAATCACGGATAAGTATTTAACCACGTGGTATAGTCGGCGCCAAATTGAAACTCTGCTAGAAAAAATTTTTTGAGCCACGTTCTTGCCAAACAAACATACGAGTGTGAAAGCAGCGACACGTCTTCACAAAATGGGGAAAAAACATAACTATTCCTTCCTTCTTCGCCAGTTTATCAAAAGGAAACGGTGTAGAAGGTGTCTCAAGACTTCTCAAGCATATAACTTACATGAGAGAAAAAAAGAAACAGGTTAGTGACTTGCTTTCCAATTTTCGTGCAAAGTTGCGACTCAAAGAAGTCGAGTGACTGAAAATCTATTGTTTTCTCATCCAGAATAAATTATTTTTACATTAGTATTTATCAGCCAAAGATAATAGATGTTAACACATGTTCAACTGCTTTCTTTTCAGAAATTTACTGTTGAAACGAGAGTTCAAAGCAAGATAACCAGGATTCAATTTTAGATGTGCAACTTCGCGCGTGGCGGCAAACTTAAAAAAGTAAGAATTGTTGCTCTAGTTTATCTTTTTCCTTTTAAAGCAAAATAATTTCAATGTTTTCTTTAGCAATGCGAGAGTCTGTTAATTGTCTTTTTTAGTAACTTTTACGACGTTTTTTTTTAAACGTTTACAGTAAATACGAATGAAGAACTTACACCGTAAAGTTTGAACAACATTACAATGCGGGCCCTTCACAACTTTGCGAAAATTATTCATAGTAAATAATTTTTTTAATCGCCAAAATGAATTAAAATTAAACGAAAACAATTATCTTAAGATAATTTTGTTTGTTAAGGAGGGAGAAGAAAAAACGATGTGACCGAAAAATTGACAAAAACAGAGAAGTATATGTTTTATTTGAAGTTGCCGCAACCGGCTGTACACAGCAATAACAAACGTAAAGCTTGCAGAAACAAACAGAAACTTTTCTTAGCTTCGTCATCCAAAAATAAAACCAATCATTTGTACAACCAGGTTAAAGCCTGAACAACATAACTTCTGCAGACAGACTTCTTTTTCACTTCGAGTCACCACTGTGCTATTAAAAATATTTTTGTGTACGTAACTCATTTATAATAGAAATAAGTGTTGAACCAAAACAGTTACTTGCCAAGATAATTTATTTCTTGAAGTAGAGAAGATGAATAAAGGGTGGACCAGAAAAGTTGAGAAAAACCGTGAAAACAGTTTAACTCGAAGTTTTCGTAACCTCAGCGCTATATGCAGTAATTGATAGTGACAGCGAATTGACAGCGAAGCTCGTTTAAATGCTCAACAATGTTTTGTCGGCTTAATAAAATTTCGCCGGTCTTTTAAAACCGGTCATTTATACAATAAAGCAAGCAGGAAGCCAAGTGTTATTTTTGTTGAATAAAAAAAAGAATTAGAGATTGCTCTCTTCAAACTGCAAATTATAAATGATCCTAATAGGATATTCAGTATGTTAAGGATTTGTCTGCTATACTGTTAGCTCTATAAGATTCCATGCAAACCCATTTCAAAGGCGAATGTAGGAGAAACAAAACCCTACCCTTTGACTCGTCTTCCTTGATTTTCAAAAAATTAATTTGTAGCGTGCATTTCAGCTGCTCTCTGGAAACAAAAAAAAAACAGTAGGCAGATACAGTACTGTCCATAGAAAACGGTTCTTAGCATTAACGCGATATTGTCTCCGTAAGCAATTTCTAGTGTGCGACAAATTTTAGAAATTCAAGTTATGAAATAGAGAAAGATATTAAATAACCAGGGGGTTACAAAAAATAAGCATACATCTCGGTCCGTACTCTTCTCTCTGAAAATAGAACATAGGGAAGGAAAAATGATGCTATACTCTTAATAGTTATGTGGTTGTAAAATCAGCCTTTATCGAAGTAAGTATAAGTTATTCGAGGAATTGCTCATCGTTGTTTTTTACCGCGCTATGGCATTTCAGTTCGTTTAAGGCTATAAATCATGCCGAGAATTTGAGCTGGTTCAGTGAGGAAAACACTACTAAAAAAGAATAATCCTTTCCTTAAGAGACAAGTCAAACTGTTTCTGTGTAAGTTCAAACGAACTGTTTTTGCTTAGTGAGTTAAAAAAGCGCACGTATTCAAAAAAGTGGAATAAAAAAAACGAAAACAACAACTCTCGGACCTTTTACTTTACATCAGCCGATTTTTCCATTAAAACCCCATAAACGTTAGTCTGAATAAACAAACACAAAAGACACTAATCCTCCCTGGTTCTACAGTAATGCCTGATGCCAAATTTTAATTTTCTATGTGTTTTTTTTCTCGTTAGCTCACCACTGTCCCTGCTATGGCAATTTTTGAACCAGTGTCCAAAGTTCAACACACAGTCAGCCCGCTTTCCTCTAAAGACAGCCTCCAAATTCATTACAGCACAGCCAACCCAGTCAGCCAGCTTATGAGAGGAGCGTCGAATATTCTGGTCAGTCAATTGGGGCAGGAAGTGGGAGGATAATATTTAAAGCTCTGGATGAACCTTACAAAGCATACTTTCCACACACGTTCGGCCTGTAGTCCGTCAACTTAATTTTCGGCTTAATTTAATTGTAGTTAAGTACTAACGGGTCCCCTGGTGAGGTAAGGCTCCTCCCCTTTTCCATTTTCCTTTCATGGGTTCCTTTTCAGGTTTTTCGATCATCAATTCGCTTATTCGTTTACCGGTTTCCATACATCGGCTTGTCTTCGGCGTTTGTTTAGACTTTCTTCGAATGAACTACGAGTCCGTTATCGTCATCATCATCATCATCATCATCATCATCTTGGACGTCATCGCTAGCTTCTGCCTAGTTGCGCCAAATTCAACTAATCTGTCACACTTCACTTGCCAGACTAAACGCTGCGTATGTGAAGCTTTTATTGGTAAGGTTCAACCAGAATTTTATTAAAGCAAAACTTAGCAAACTAGAGACGTAAAGCCATTCAACAGTTGCATGGAAACCTTATTTGGCTTGTCCTTGCACGTTTAGTGGTTTCTCTAGTTGAAGGCAGTTAGTTAGAGTAGCCTCGCAATTGTGGTTTGGATTTCACTTCTTTTTATGAATTCAGTTTAGAGCCATAAGATCAAATCAAAAAGGAAACGGATGTTTCATTTAACGTCAGATTTTGTTGTCAAAACAAAATTAGCGGAAAAAAGGTTGGCTGTACAAGCAAAAATGCTCAACATTGAGGTGTTTCTTTACCACTTATTTGCGAAAGTAGATTAGTTTGGAGGATTATCAACTAGTCATACATTTTAAGGTAACGTGCGATCAGGATTGTTGTACTCGTAAAGGAGGCTCCTTATCGCAGGTTGTCTGATAGGAAACATGGGACAACGCACACACCATAGGTTAGATAGTGAAAAACCCCTCAAGCCCAGTATACGAGATGGACACATCATCACAGGATCGGCATCGCAACGAGAAAATAGTGAAGATAGTAGCTTGCCTTGCAGCGCTACAAGAGTGTTATGAAAAAAGATAGGGACGCGCGCGTGGGGGACTCGCTTGATGAAGAGAGATCTTTTATGGTCTTTCCCTTGCGTGTATCACAAGCGCGAGAGTCTTGCATACCTCTTGTGTCTGCTTGGCGTGCTATAGTTAGTTTATAGAGATATCAGGTAAATGGGAAAATGTTCTTGCTATGGCAGGGCTAGCAATTGGACAAGCGTGTGTGTCTTTTTGTTAATCTTGCCTTGTGGGAGGAATTTCCCATTTAGGAAGTCCTGCATTGCACATCGCAGGCGCATATCGTCTACAAATTGTAGGCGCAGGTAGACGTCACTCTTCTCATCGACAGCCCACGATACTTGGTCCACCATGGAAGTACTACAAACAGACAATGAGTGGAGGGTTCCTGACTTTGTGTGCTTATGATATGGTAAAGAAAGAGGCCGGCCGAAGACACGACTAGACATCTAGCGATAGGTAGTTAAGTTTACTAGGTAACTAATACTGCATCAGTGACGGAGCAACCAGAAAACTCATGGAGATAATCGAGAACGGAGCCTATAATACCTCCCTAATGAGCTTAGGTAGATAGGTACTTTTAACATTACATAGTAGTACCTAAATAATTGGCCGGCCCAACTTCAACGTCTGATGTATCTTCAACTCATCGCTTGGATTTCGCCAATGCAGTACTTCCATATTTCCCGTACAAGAAGCTTTTATCTATGGTTTAGCCGCGTCTGGATGGAGACAGCTCACATAGTGTGGCAGCAACCCCATATTTAAGGTAGAGCAGATTTAACTGGCACAACGTTTCGCTAAAACTGTTTTCAATAAATTTGCAAAATATCTCGGCATTGAGCTATATCAACCAAATCATGCGAATTATTTTTAGCAAACGTTGCACCAAAGTAAATAGGCTCAAGCACAACACTTGACGATGGCATCAGGTTAGTGAATAGTTTATATAACTTATCATTTCGTTGGCATTCGATTCGGCTCGACGCTCGGGTTTTATTTCAGTTCGGCTTTCGGCCTTTTACTGATTTCGGTGTCTCTCAACGACAAGGCTTGGTATCGACAAAGTCTCGATAGGAGCCGTTACAAATTCTGCGCATGTACCATCTAGGGGACCCTGGAGTGTTTCATTCGAGGTGTCGATTAAGTTTTAAGCGGACACATGAACGCTCCTCGGTTGAGTACCCTAGATGCCAAATTTTTCATCTAGGAGCGCGTTTCATCACCGACTCGCCTTACTTTAAATTTTTGTAATTATTTTTTCTAGAAATAAATAAAAACATAAAAAACTGTTGTCTTGTGTCTTTTCTTATGTTAGATAATTGCTTTACTATAAGCTAAACAAACTAACTGGTCATTTCTTTACAGGTGGACCCAACAAAATTTCTTTTACTGATAGTAAGCATTGGTCATGTAAACTGCTGTAACATCGACTAAAAATAAAATCAACCAAACAACATGACTGACGTCTTATTTACAGGGTTGGGAACTAACATAAAACACTTTTTTTTCAGGAAAGCTTCCTTTTCAGGTTTTTTCTTGCAATGTGATAGCTGCGCAAAGAACCAAACACATGGCCTTCAGTTGTCATAAGAGTTTTCTAGATGTCATTTTTCTTGCTTCAAGATGCAATAGGAGAAATTTAAGTTGCACTGTCAAGAGGATGTCACCATTTTAAAGACGACAACTTATCCGTCTTGAAGATTTTAATGCCGAAGCTATCAATCTAAAAGACTTTGTTTCATACAAGATCAAACGGCTACTCTGCTTTTAAGCTTTCATTGCTGACAACCTGCCAGAAGAATCAGACTTTACAGCCTACCAGAAGAACATCCCTTCTTCAGCTGCCCGTTTCATTTTGTACCGACCACAGAAGCTTTTAGACGATTCCCTTAACGAAGCATACATTTTCCGGCGTGATGATTTAGCAATTTAAAGGTACGTGTTATAAATTATATATCAATTCTGAGATTTACCTTGCAGTATGTTTTTTTTTTCAGGTTGAGTGCAGCTTCCATACAGGCGTTAGATCCGGCTAAGTATTATGACAAATGTATGCGGGACGTAACTGCACTGTAAGTATGCATAAGAAAGAAACAAATTTAAGGATAGTGCATCACAGGATTCAAACTCATTGACGTCATCACTGACGTGGAACTTTTTGCAAGAAGGGCTGTTAATTGGCGCAATCTTCCGTTAAAAAAAATAAATTTCGTAAACACATAACGATAGAAGTTATATTGAAGTGTGCCTTATGGGATTCAAACCCACTAGCATTTTTTCCAAAAAAACATAAAGAACTTAAGAACTTAAGAACTTAAAGAACTTAAGATTCTTGTCTTCACTTTTGAAAACAGCAATGAGAAACAAAAACACAACATGAAAAACGTTTCTGGGATTCAAACCCATTTGCCATTTATAACTCTCTTAAAGAGAACTGAAGTTGATGACAATTGCATATACGTTGTTGTTTTACTAATTTCTGGTAGAACGTTTGTCTCTTTTTAGTACAGGTTGTTTTCAGGAAAAGAACAAGGAGGTCTCAGCTACAAACTTAAGGCAACCATCTAAAGGGGATCTTACCTTCCTTCCTCTGTTCTGTTCAGTTCAGAAGCTTTTTTAACCTTCACAAACAATGGAAGAACAATTTCTGCTCCCTAGCTTTTACCTTAGCTATACCGTTCTTTGAAAGTACACATTTAGACTTCTTTCTAATTGCACCTCTGCTCTCCAGCTGTTCCAGAAAGACAAGAAATAATCGCTGCTTTTCTTTGCAAAGAGCGATGTAAGCGTGTTATCTTAACCTACTATGCTAATGAAATCAAATATCTGCCTCCTCATTTTATGATATTCCAGAGGGATTTTCCGTCTCATTGTCTCTACCCTAGCCTTATTCAGTCACACTATTGAAGGCGCACATTGTGCCTTCTAGTTGCTTACTACGTCTTCCCGATACAATCACTCGTTGTCTTTGGATGCAGTTCTTTAAGTCTGTTACCTTTATGAGATACTATGCTACTGGAAGCAAATCATTGAACTTCACTCAAAAGCTAGTGCCCCTAATGTCAAACTATTGCTCTGAGGAAACGCATTTGCTCACCTTGTGTCAAGAAAAACGACAAACAAGAATTTAAAGAATATCAAATGAAATGCAGAGCAATTGTGTCTTTACTAAACTATGGGCGATAAACTTTTGAAGCTTTACTGCGACCAATACTCTTCTCCTCCTTAGACTGTTTAATGATTTGCTCTTACGCACAGACAGGACTTTGTAGAGTTTCAAAAAAAAACTATTACTTTCCTGACGTTAATCTGTTGATGTTCAGAAGAAGATTAACTGATTCCAGCTTCCTGAAAACGAGAAACGAAACACGAGGAATGCAAAGACCTCAAGAGCACTCAACAGAAAGAATAATCAAAGATGTCAAAGAAGTTGTAAAGAAGACGATCCTCGTTCATGGTATGTGGCAAAGACTTGGGCACGATTGTTACACCAGAAAGTTTAGCCGGATGATTTAAAAGGTTGGGGTTACAGAGCAAACGATTGTCGCTATACGAGGTAAGAATCAACAGTCCGTCAAGGAACGGGTTGTAAGAGTGAGGATGGTTGGTGTTTTCTAGTTTAGGACTGAGAGACAAGAACCTGGCCGAAGACGAAAATAAAGAACCAAAGGCGTTTAAAGATATACAGAAGGATATTCAAGTCGCTGCGCTTTTTAACTAACGACACAAGTTGAGGAGTAATTTTCTAAGCTCACATGAGCCGATAACTAGAGAATTATTTAGATCAGGAAAAGATGACGTAGGAAGCAGCCTTTCAGTAATGTCATTAAGAACTAGTTTCGATGAATCGATGAGCAAGGTATATTAGCAGAAGGTTTCCATTGAACAGTGCGCAAGATGACATACTTGTAGAAAACTTACCAAATTTGTAACTGGAGGAGGAAATCAAAGAAATGTTTTGTGAAGAGCTGAAACACATGTCTGATGCGCTGTAAAAAAATGCTGGTTTTAGTGAACGCGCTTGTGAATGCTAAGTACGTACTTTAGAATTAACAGGCAGTTAATCAATGAATTGACGTCCGTTGTGGACCTCAATGGAATCGGAGCAATGTACCCCATGGAACGCAATCCGAAAAGTAACAAACTGCCTAATCGAACCCAAGATCATTCTTAATAACACGTGAATCTATTATCAGATTGATCTCAACCAAAACCTCTTACGGTGTGTTTATTTTTAGAGCGGTTGTTCTTTACTCTGTTCTCTTCACGCTATGTGGTCCCCTAAAGAGAAGAAACATCTTCAACGTAATACAAGATCAGACATAGTTCTACTTGGATCCATAACCAGATTGACCAAAAATGGAGAAAGTCTTCAATAGATGTAATATTGAATAAAGGTGGAAACAAAGAAATTGACCACTATCTGGTCATGGCTTAGATAAATCAATCTTAGGGCTGAGGTACCGTCCCTTAGTTTTATGTATAGGTTCAAGCTGAAGTGTAGTGGTAGGGAACGGCCTAAACTTACACAAGATCAGAGGTGAATCAATAAACAGAGTGACCAAGAAATAGAGGAATTCCTAACTAGATGTCAGATTTTCCACACGAAAAGTGCAAGACAACAAGATGGATCCTGAATTGGAATGCTAGATGCATAAAAGGATTCCTTTAACTTATTATCGCTTTGACCCTCTATGGAAACGTCCCGCATTGTACCACAAGGAACGCAAACTGATAAGTAAGAAACTACCTGGTGGAACACAAGATCAAGCATAATACCGCAGGAATCTACGGTCAGATTGTCCAAGAAATGAAGAAAGTCTCTCACTATGCAAACATTGAGAAAAAAAACTAGCTGGTCATGGCCTGGATACCAACTGTTATTTTCATATATAGATTTCAGTTGAAGTTGGCTTTAGTGATATAGAGCAGGTGGATCCAAAACCCGAATCTTAATTGGAGATGCTCAGCAAAATTGTTACGTAGCAGGAAAAAGGAAGACATTCAAGAGAGAAAGTAAAACGTGGATAGGCGGTAGATTACGAGAAGAGACTAACTGTAATGGATTCTAAAAGAGCAAAACGCTTCTTCCCAGGATTGAATTAAAAGTGATCAGAAGATTGGGCGCAAAGAGGCGAGACGAATTGCATTGCAGCTCTAACAGCCAATCAGAAAATGAACGGTTGATAACTCTTGCCCTTGCTTAACCTATGAATACGTCGGTGTGTTCTTTCGTCTAGTTTGATTCACTATTCTTCTGTTGCCCAAGGCTTTCAAGAGATGTATGCTGCTCACCTTTGCTCTACTAACGAAAAAATGTCTCCATGGAAAGGACGCAATTCGGAAGCGTATTCAAACCTCTTACCTGTATTTCATTTTACGTTAGTATTCAAGGGTTTGTTCTATACTCTAATTGCTATGTGTTCCCTAAACGGTAGACACATCTCCAAAATATCACAAGATCGATTCAAACATAATTTCGCTTGGATGCATAACCAGAGTGACGAAAAACATGGACAAAGCCCTTGCTAGATGCACGATTGAACGGAGGTGTAAACAAAGAAATGGACCACTACTTGGTCATGGTCTAGATATTTCTCAGTTGAGAAGGTTGAGAGGTTTAGCGACCGTTAATTTTATCGGTAGTTTCAAGCTGAATTGTAGTAGTACGGAACGGCCTAAACTAACACAAGATCACAGGTGGATCGATAAACACAGTGACGAAAAAACAGAGGAACTGCTAATAAGATGTTAGATTTTCCAGAGGTGCAAAAGAGAGGGATCACAATCTGGTCATAGCGTAGATGTATTATGGTCAGGAGTTGTCGATCCTTAGTGGCATTTATGGTTCCCTACTGAAGTTAGCACCAGCGATATAAAGAAAGTCTTCACAGAACTTGCAAGATAACAAGATGAATCCATAATATGAATGCTAGATGCGTAGAAGAGTTTCTTTAAGTAGAAGATAACAAGAAGGAAAACAGAGAAGATAAAGAATAAAACGTGGATCAGACAGATAACAGTAACGAATAACTGGCGTGAATACGAAAAAGCAGAAATTCTTGGAGAATTAACAGAAGTGTGATAAGTAGTTAGAGCTTCACCTCCTACCTGGTGGAAAATATTCAAGAAAGAAGCAAGAAAAACTGACTTGAAAAGTAAGCAGGAAAGATTTCAAAGGGCGCTTTGGTGACAAATGACAAAAGGGAGACAAACAAACTGCCTTTTACGCGAAAAATAAGGAAACGTCACTCAAAATAGAATGGTTGGTTTGAGAGAGATGAAAGTTTACTGCTGTTTCGGCTTATTGGTTGCGTTCTCACACCAAACGAAGAAATAAGGGCTAATATTTCTTGCCCTTCTCCAACCTCTTAAAAAGTTGGAATGTCCTTTCGTCTACTATATGTTATTGTCTTTTTTTTCTTAAGGCTTTTATGGGATTTACGCCTCTTACCTTCGCTCGACGAATGACAAATTAACTCCAGTTAAGTATACACTTCCAAACGATATTGAAATCTCCTTTCCTTCATTGTTTTGTACGTCGGTTTTCTTTTATCTGCATGCTTCGTGTTTCCTAAGAAAGATGGGCTGGCTAATTGTGCACTCTACTTTGCTTGAAAATTCCGAACGCATTAACTAAGAAGGGTACGTTTCGTAACCCTCTATTCTTGCTTACGTTACTTTTAAGGTCATCTCTTTGAAGTTTACTCTTTGCACTGTTCTATTTCTGGGATGATTGTCAAGAAACAGAGAATCCATTTGAGATCTTTGGTTGCCATAAGAAGACATATCAAAAGAATTACTATAAAGGAGCTTACAACTGTTTCTAAGGTAAAAGGTCTACGACTGCCTGGTTTTCTCGTTTAGTGGGGGATAGAGAACGGTGCAAATAAGCACCGGTTCTGTTTGAAATTTATTTCACAAGGTACAAAATGGAATGTTTCATCGAATAGAAAGTAAAGAGAAAGATATTTCCAAAGGCTAAATGCAATGATTGCCTTTTGCTGCAAAGGTGAACCAGCTAGAAATCACTTGAAGACAACGATGACAGTGTTAAAAACGAGGAATGCTTTAACTATGCTTTAGTCAGAAGAACACAAGATGGGTACCTAACGCTTGATTTACAATATGGGATGTGTCAACTTTCAAAGGGTTTTACCACATCATGAATCTTAAGGCAATGAAGTGGAAGGAAAAGATATATCCGACTGTTTTCATTTAAACACGGTCATATAGATATCCTGCTGGGTTGGGAACATCACAGTAGAGTGAGGAAGGAAAAGGATAACAGCATTCAAGAGCCTTACTGGAAATTTCATGATAGATGCATATTTGGAGTACTGGAAATCATATGGCCATGGAAGGAGTACAAGAAAAGAAGAACACAGGAGAACCTCCCAGCAACTATTGATGTCGCAGCCCTGTCTTGATTATCAACTGATAGAGAGAGGACTTGACATAATAAAAAAGAGTTTAGCGACTTCCTATCAGGACAACAGAGATTTTTGTCATAATACTTTAAACGACGGAATGGAATTGGACATCAACACATACCGTCATTTCAAAGATGTTTATCAACCTCTACACTAGATGATTTGGTAGTGTTCACATTTTTTTCCTTTGAAAAATTGGTTTACTGATTTTTTTTTCCATTTTAACTTTTATACTTTTTCGATTCTTATTGACACTCACTAAATATTAACTGTTGTTGAGAGTTGTGTTTAGTTTTTGCAGGTCGTCAGTCAGTTCCAGTACAGTAGGGTGCAAAGAAGACTGTGTGAGCCATAGTACGTCCAATAAACATGAAACATCATCATTCGCACGAAAAAAGTCCTACTTCAAACAGTACAGCACAGCCAACCCAGTCAGCTGCCTTATGAGAGAAGCGTCGAATTTCTGGTCAGTCAATTGGGGCGGGAGGTGGGAGGATAATATTTAAAGCTCTGGATGAACCTTACAAAGCATACTCTCCACACACGTTCGGCCTGTAGTCCGTCGACTTAATTTTCGGCTTAATTTAATTGTAGTTAAGTACTAATGGGTCCCCTGGTGAGGTAAGGCTCCTCCCCTTTTCCATTTTCCTTTCATGGGTTTCTTTTCAGGTTTTTCGATCATCAATTCGCTTATTCGTTTACCGGTTTCCATACATCGGCTTGTCTTCGGCGTTTGTTTAGACTTTCTTCGAATGAACTACGAGTCCGTTATCGTCATCATCATCATCATCATCATCATCTTGGACGTCATCGCAAGCTTCTGCCTAGTTGCGCCAAATTCAATTAATCTGTCACACTTCACTTGCCAGACTAAACGCTGCGTATGTGAAGCTTTTATTGGTAAGGTTCAACCAGAATTTTATTAAAGCATAACTTAGCAAACTAGAGACATAAAGCCATTCAACAGTTGCATGGAAACCTTATTTGGCTTGTCCTTGCACGTTTAGTGGTTTCTCTAGTTGAAGGCAGTTAGTTAGAGTAGCTTCGCAATTGTGGTTTGGATTTCACTTCTTTTTATGAATTCAGTTTAGAGCCATAAGATCAAATCAAAAAGGAAACGGATGTTTCATTTAACGTCAGATTTTGTTGTCAAAACAAAATTAGCGGAAAAAAGGTTGGCTGTACAAGCAAAAATGCTCAAGACTGAGGTGTTTCTTTACCACTCATTTGCGAAAGTAGATTAGTTTGGAGCATTATCAACTAGTCATACATTTGTAACCTGCGATCAGGATTGTTGTACTCGTGAGGGTAGCTCTTTATCGCAGGTTGTCTGGTGAGAAACATGGGACAACGCACACACCATAGGTTAGATAGTGAAAAACCCCTCAAGCCCAGTCTACGAGATGGACACATCATCAGAGGATCAGCATCGCGACGAGAAGATAGTAAAGATAGTAGCTTGCCTTGCAGCGCTACAAGAGTGTTATGAAAATAGATCAGGAGGCGCGCGTGGGAGACTCGCTTGATGAAGAGAGATCTTTTATGGTCTTTCCCTTGCGTGTATCACAAGCGCGAGAGTCTTGCATAGCTCTTGTGTCTGCTTGGCGTGCTATAGTTAGTTTATAGAGATATTAGGTAAATGGGAAAATGTTCTTGCTATGGCAGGGCTAGCAATTGGACAAGCGTGTATGTCTTTTTGTTAATCTTGCCTTGTGGGAGGAATTTCCCATTTAGGAAGTCCTGCATTGCACAACGCAGGCGCATATTGTCTACAAATTGTAGGCGCAGGTAGACGTCACACTTCTCATCGACAGCCCACGACACTTGGTCCACCATGGTAGTACTACAAACAGACAATGAGTGGAGGGTTCCTGACGTTGTGTGCTTATGGTATGGTAAAGGAAGAGGCCGGCCGAAGACACGACTAGACATCTAGCGATAGGTAGTTAAGTTTACTAGGTAACTAATACTGCATCAGTGACGGAGCAACCAGAAAACTCATGGAGATAATCAAGAACGGAGCCTATAGTACCTCCCCAATGAGCTTAGGTAGATAGGTACTTTTAAACATTACATAGTAGTACCTAAATAATTGGCCGGCCGAACTTCAACGTCTGATGTATCTTCAACTCATCGCCTGGATTTCGCCAATGCAGTACTTCCATATTTCCCGTACAAGAAGCTTTGTCTACGTTTAAGCTGCGCCTGGATGGAGACAGCTCGCATAGTGTAACAGCAACCCCAAATTTAAGGTAGAGCAGATTTAACTGGTACAACGTTTCGCTAAAACTGTTTTCAATAAATTTGCAAATATCTCATTGAGCTATATCAATCAAATCATTCGGATTATTTTTAGCAAACGTTGCACCAAAGTAAATAGGCTCAAGCACAACACTTGACGATGGCATCAGGTTAGTGAATAGTGTATATAACTTACCGTTTCGTTGGCATTTGATTCGGCTCGACGCTCGGATTTTATTTCAGTTCGGCTTTCGGCCTTTTACTGATTTCGGTGTCTCTCAACGACAAGGCTTGGTATCGACAAAGTCTCGATAGCAGCCGTTACAAATTCTGCGCATGTACCATCTAGGGGACCCTGGAGTGTTTCATTCGAGGTGTCGATTAAGTTTTAAGCGGACACATGAACACTCCTCGGTTGAGTACCCTGGATGCCAAATTTTTCATGTAGGAGCGCGTTTCATCACCGACTCGCCTTACTTTTAATTTTTGTAATTTTCTTTTTCTAGAAATAAATAAAAACATCAAAAAAATGTTGTCTTGTGTCTTTTCTTATGTTAGATAATTGCTTTACTATAAGCTAAACAAACTAACTGGTCATTTCTCTACAGGTGGATCGAACCAAAAGATCTTTTACTGACAATAAGCATTGGTCATGTAAACTGCTGTAACATCGACAAAAAATAAAATCAACCAAACAACATGACTGACGTCTTTCTCTTAAACATAAATTATTTAGAGGGTTGGGTACTAACATGAAACAATTTTTTTCAGGAAAGCTTCCTTTTCAGGTTTTTTCTTGCAATGTGATAGCTGCGCAAAGAACCAAACAAATGGACATCAGTTGTCATAAGAGTTTTCTAGATGTCAGTTTTCTTGCTTCAAGATGCAACAGGAGAAATTTAAGTTGCACTGTCAAGAGGATGTCACCATTTTAAAGACGACAAGTTATCCGTCTTGAAGATTTTAATGCCGAAGCTATCAATCTAAAAGACTTTGTTTCATACAAGATCAAACGGCTACTCTGCTTTTAAGCTTTCATTGCTGAAGAGTCAGACTTTACAACCTGCCAGAAGAATCAGACCTTACAGCCTGCCAGAAGAACATCCCTTCTTCAGCTACGCGTTTCATTTTGTACCGACGACAGAAGCTTTTAGATGATTCCCTTAACGAAGCATACATCGTCTGGCGTGATGATTTAGCAATTTTAAGGTACGTATTATAAATTATATTTTCAATTCCGAGATTTACCTTGCAGTATGTTTTTTTTTTTCAGGTTGAGTGCATACAGGCGTTAGGTCCGGTTAAGTATTATGACGAATGTATGCGGGACGTAACTGCACTGTAAGTATGCATAAGAAAGAAACAAATTTAAGGATAGTGCATCACAGGATTCAAACTCATTGACGTCATCACTGACGTTAAACTTTTTGCAAGAGGGGCTGTTAACTGGCGCAATCTTCCGTTAAAAAAAGAAATTTTGTAAACACATAACGATAGAAGTTATATTGAAGTGTGCCTTATGGGATTCAAACCCACTAGCATTTTTTCAAAAAAACATAAAGAACTTAAGATTCTTGTCTTCACTTTTGAAAACAGCAGTGAGAAACAAAAACACAACATGAAAAACGTGTCTCGGATTCAAACCTATTTGCCATTGATAACTCTCTTAAAGAGAACTGAAGTTGATGACAATTGCATATACGTTGTTGTTTTACTAATTTCTGGTAGAACGTTTGTCTCTTTTTAGTACAGGTTGTTTTCAGGAAAAGAACAAGGAGGTCTCAGCTACAAACGTGAGACAACCATCTAAAGGGGATCTTACCTTCCTCCCTCTGTTCTGTTCAGTTCAGAAACTTTTTTAACCTTCACAAACAATGGAAGAACAATTTCTGCTCCCTAGCTTTTACCTTAGCTATACCGTTCTTTGAAAGTACACATTTAGACTTCTTTCTAATTGCACCTCTGCTCTCCAGCTGTTCCAGAAAGACAAGAAATAATCGCTGCTTTTCTTTGCAAATAGCGATGTAAGCGTGTTATCTTAACCTACTATGCTAATGAAATCAAATATCTCCCTCTTTATTTTATGATATTCCAGAGGGATCTTCCGTCTCATTGTTTCTACCCTAGCCTTATTCAGTCACACTATTGAAGGCGCACATTGTGCCTTCTAGTTGCTTACTACGTCTTCCAGATACTATCAGTCGTTGTCTTTGCACGCAGTTCTTTAAGCCTGTTACCTTTATCAGATACTACGCTACTGGAAGCGAATCATTGAACTTCACTCAAAAGCTAGTGTCCCTAATGTCAAACTATTGCTCTGAGGAAACGCATTTGCTCACCTTGTGTCAAGAAAAACGAAAACAAGAAATTAAAGAATATCAAATGAAATGCAGAGCAATTGTTTCTTTACTAAACTATGGGCGATAAACTTTTGAAGCTTTACTGCGACCAATACTCTTCTTTCCTTAGACTGTTTAATGTTTTGCTCTTACGCACAGACAGGACTTTGTGGAGTTTCAAAAAAAAACTATTACTTTCCTGACGTTAATCTGTTGATGTTAAGAAGAAGATTAACTGATTCCAGCTTCCTGGAAACGAGAAACGAAACACGAGGAATGCAAAGACCTCCACGGCACTCAACAGAAAGAATAACCAAAGATGTCAAAGAAGTTGTAAAGAAGACGATCCTCGTTCATGGTATGTGGCTAAGACTTGGGCAAGATTGTTACACCAGAAAGTTTAGCCGGATGATTTAAAGGTTGGGGTTATAGAGCAAACGATTGTCGCTATACGAGGTAAGAATCAATAGTCCGTCAAGGAACGGGTTGTAATAATAAGGATGGTTGGTGGTTTCTTGTTAGGACTGAGAGACAAGAACCTGGCCGAAGACGAGAATAGAGAACCAAAGGCGTTTAAAGATATACAGAAGGATATTCAAGTCGCTGCGCTTTTTAACTAAAGACGCAAGTTGAGGAGTAATTTTCTAAGCTCACATGAGCCGATAACTAGAGAATTATTTAGATCAGGAAAAGACGACATAGGAAGCAGCCTTTCAGTAATGTCATTAAGAACTAGTTTCGAGGAATCGATGAGCAAGATATATTGGCAGAAGGTTTCCATTGAACAGTGCGCAAGATGACATACTTGTAGGAAACTTACCAAATTTGTAAGTGGAGGAGGAAATCAAAGAAATGTTTTGTGAAGAGCTGAAACAGATGTCTGATGCGCTTTAAAAGAATGCTGGTTTTAGTGAACGTGCTTGTGAATGCTAAGTACGTACTTTAGAATTAACAGGCAGTTAATCAATTCATTGACGTCGGTTGTGGACCTCAATGGAATCGGAGCAATGTACCCCATGGAACGCAATCTGAAAAGTAACAAACTGCCTAATCGAACCCAAGATCATTCTTAATAACACGTGAATCTATTATCACATTGATCTCAATCAAAACCTCTTACGGTGTGTTTATTTTTAGAGCGGTTGTTCTTTACTCTGTTGTCTTCACGCTATGTGGTCCCCTAAAGAGAAGAAACATCTTCAACGCAATACAAGATCAGACATAGTTCCACTTGGATCCATAACCAGATTGACCAAAAATGGAGAAAGTCTTCAATAGATGTAATATTGGATAAAGGTGGAAACAAAGAAATTGACCACTATCTGGTCATGGCTTAGATAAATCAATCTTAGGGCTGAGGTACCGGCCCTTAGTTTTATGTATAGGTTGAAGCTGAAGTGTAGTGGTAGGGAACGGCCTAAACTTACACAAGATCAGAGGTGGATCAATAAACAGAGTGACCAAGAAATAGAGGAATTCCTAACTAGATGTCAGATTTTCCACACGAAAAGTGCAAGACAACAAGATGGATCCTGAATTGGAATGCTAGATGCATAAAAGGATTCCTTTAACTTATTATCGCTTTGACCCTCTATGGAAACGTCCCGCATTGTACCACAAGGAACGCAAACTGATAAGTAAGAAAGTACCTGGTGGAACACAAGATCAAGCATAATACCGCAGGAATCTACGGTCAGATTGTCCAAGAAATGAAGAAAGTCTCTCACTATGCAAACATTGAGAACAAACACTAGCTGGTCATGGCCTGGATACCAACCGTTATTTTCATATATAGATTTCAGTTGAAGTTGGCTTTAGTGATATAGAGCAGGTGGATCCAAAACCTGAATCGTAATTGGAGATGCTCAGCAAAATTGTTACGTAGCAGGAAAAAGGAAGATATTCAAGAGAGAAAGTAAAACGTGGATAGGCGGTAGATTACGAGAAGAGACTAACTGTAATGGATTCTAAAAGAGCAAAACGCTTCTTCCCAGGATTGAATTAAAAGTGATCAAAAGATTGGGCACAAAGAGGCGAGACGACTTGCATTGCAGCTCTAACAGCCAATCAGAAAATGAACGGTTGATAACTCTTGCCCTTGCTCAACCTATGAATACGTCGGTGTGTTCTTTCGTCTAGTTTGATTCACTATTCTTCTGTTGCCCAAGGCTTTCAAGAGATGTATGCTGCTCACCTTTGCTCTACTAACGAAAAAATGTCTAAATGTAAAGGACGCAATTCGGAAGCGTATTCAAACCTCTTACCTGTATTTCATTTTACATTAATAGTCAAGGGTTTGTTCTATACTCTAATTGCTATGTGTTCCCAAAACGGTAGAGACATCTCCAAAATAACACAAGATCGATTCAAACATAATTTCGCTTGGATGCATAACCAGATTGACGAAAAACATGGACAAAGCCCTTGCTAGATGCACGATTGAACGGAGGTGCAAACAAAGAAATGGACCACTACTTGGTCATGGTCTAGATATTTCTCAGTTGAGGCTGTTTTAGCGACCTTTAGTTTTTGGGTAGTCTCAAGCTGAATTGTTGTAGTACGGAACGGCCTAAACTAACACAAGATCACGGGTGGATCGATAAACACAGTGACGAAAAAACAGAGGTACTGCTAATTAGATGTTAGATTTTCCAGAGGTGCAAAAGAGAGGGATCACAATCTGGTCATGGCGTAGATGCATTATGGTCAGGAGTTGTCGATCCTTAGTGGCATTTATGGTTCCCTACTGAAGTTAGCACCAGCGATATAAAGGAAGTCTTCACAGAGCTTGCAAGATAACAAGATGAATCCATAATATGAATGCTACATGCGTAGACGAGTTTCTTTAAGTAGAAGATAACAAGAAGGAAAACAGAGAAGATAAAGAATAAAACGTGGATCAGACAGATAACAGTAACGAATAACTGGCATGAATACGAAAAAGCAGAATTTTGTGGAGAATTAACAGAAGTTTGATAAGTAGTTAGAGCTTCGCCTCCTACCTGGTGGAAAATATTCAAGAAAAAAGCAAGAAAAACTGACTTGAAAAGTAAGCAGGAAAGATTTCAAAGGGCGCTTTGGTGACAAATGACAAAAGGGAGAGAAACTACCCGCCTTTTACGCGAAAAATAAGGAAACGTCACTCAAAATAGAATGGTTGGTTTGAGAGAGATGAAAGTTTACTGCTGTTTTGGCTTATTGGTTGCGTTCTCACACCAAACGAAGAAATAAGGGCTAATATTTCTTGCCCTTCTTCAACCTCTTAAAAAGTTGGAATGTCCTTTCGTCTACTATATGTTATTGTCTTTTTTTTCTTAAGGCTTTCATGGGATTTACGCCTCTTACCTTTGCTCGACGAATGACAAATTAACTCCAGTTAAGTATACACTTCCGAACGATAGTCAAATCTCCTTTCCTTCATTTTTTTGTATGTCGGTTTTCTTTTATCTGCATGCTTTGTGTTCCCTAAGAAAGCTGGGCTGGCTAATTGTGCACTCTACTTTGCTTGAAAAATGCCGAACGCATGAACTAAGAAGGGTACGTTTCGTAACCCTCTATTCTTGCTTACGTTACTTTTAAGGTCACCTCTTTGAAGTTTACTCTTTGCACTGTTCTATTTCTGGGATGATTATCAAGAAACAGAGAATCCATTTGAGATCTTTGGTTGGCATAAGAAGACATATCAAGAGAATTACTATAAAGGAGCTTACAACTGTTTGTAAGTTAACAGGTCTACGACTGCCTGGTTTTCTGGTTTAGTGGGGGATAGAGAACGCTGCAAATAAGCACCGGTTCTGTTTGAAATTTATTTCACAAGGTACAAAATGAAATGTTTCATCGAATAGAAAGTAAAGAGAAAGATATTTCCTAAGGCTAAATGCAATGATTGCCTTTTGCTGCAAAGGTGAACCAGCTGGAAATCACTTGAAGACAACGATGCCAGTGTTAAAAACGAGGAATACTTTATCTATGCTTTAGTCAGAAGAACACAAGATGGGTACCTAACGCTTGATTTACAATATGGGATGTGTCAACTTTCAAAGGGTTTTACCACATCATGAATCTTAATGCAATGAAGTGGAAGGAAAAGATATATCAGTATATAGAAAGTAAAAAGAAAGATATTTCCTAAGGCTAAATGCAATGATTGCCTTTTGCTGCAAAGGTGAACCAGCTGGAAATCACTTGAAGACAACGATGCCAGTGTTAAAAACGAGGAATACTTTATCTATGCTTTTGTCAGAAGAACACAAGATGGGTACCTAACTCTTGATTTACAATAAGGGATGTGTCAACTTTCAGAGGGTTTTACCAGATCGTGAATCTTAATGCAATGAAGTGGAAGGAAAAGATATATCAGTATAGATATCCTGCTGGGCTGGGAACATCACAGTAGAGTGAGGAAGGAGAGGGATAACAGCATTCAAGAGCCGTATTGAACATTTCATGATAGATGCTTATTTGGAGTACTGGAAATCATATGGCCATGGAAGGAGTACAAGAAAAGAAGAACACAGGAGAACCGCCCAGCAACTATTGATGTCGCAGCCCTGTCTTGATTATCAACTGATAGAGAGAGGACTTGACATAATAAAGAAGAGTTTAGCGAATTCCTATCAGGACAACAGAGATCTTGGTCATAATACTATAAACGACGGAGTGGAACTGGACATCAACACATACCGTCATTTCAAAGATGTTTATCAACCTCTACACTAGATGATTTGGTAGTGTTCACATTTTTTTCCCTTGAAAAATTGGTTTACTGATTTTTTTTCCATTTTAACTTTTATACTTTTTCGATTCTTATTGACACTCACTAAATATTAACTGTTGTTGAGAGTTGTGTTTAGTTTTTGCAGGTCGTCAGTCAGTTGCAGTACAGTAGGGTGCAAAGAAGCCTGTGTGAGCCATAGTACGTCCAATAAACATGAAACATCATCATTCGCACGAAAAAAGTCCTACTTCAAACAGTACAGCACAGCCAACCCAGTCAGCTGCCTTATGAGAGAAGCGTCGAATTTCTGGTCAGTCAATTGGGGCGGGAAGTGGGAGGATAATATTTAAAGCTCTGGATGAACCTTACAAAGCATACTTTCCACACACGTTCGGCCTGTAGTCCGTCGACTTAATTTTCGGCTTAATTTAATTGTAGTTAAGTACTAACGGGTCCCCTGGTGAGGTAAGGCTCCTCCCCTTTTCCATTTTCCTTTCATGGGTTCCTTTTCAGGTTTTCGATCATCAATTTGCTTATTCGTTTACCGGTTTCCATACATCGGCTTGTCTTCGGCGTTTGTTTAGACTTTCTTCGAATGAACTACGAGTCCGTTATCGTCATCATCATCATCATCATCTTGGACGTCATCGCAAGCTTCTGCCTAGTTGCGCCAAATTCAATTAATCTGTCACACTTCACTTGCCAGACTAAACGCTGCGTATGTGAAGCTTTTATTGGTAAGGTTCAACCAGAATTTTATTAAAGCATAACTTAGCAAACTAGAGACATAAAGCCATTCAACAGTTGCATGGAAACCTTATTTGGCTTGTCCTTGCACGTTTAGTGGTTTCTCTAGTTAAAGGCAGTTAGTTAGAGTAGTTTCGCAATTGTGGTTTGGATTTCACTCCTTTTTATGAATTCAGTTTAGAGCCAAAAGATTAAATCAAAAAGGAAACGGATGTTTCATTTAACGTCAGATTTTGTTGTCAAAACAAAATTAGCGAAAAAAAGGTTGGCTGTACAAGCAAAAAATGCTCAAGACTGAGGTGTTTCTTTACCACTTATTGGCGAAAGTAGATTAGTTTGGAGGATTATCAACTAGTCATACATTTTAAGGTAACGTGCGATCAGGATTGTTGTACTCGTGAAGGTAGCTCCTTATCGCAGGTTGTCTGATGGGAAACATGGGACAACGCACACACCATAGGTTAGATAGTGAAAAACCCCTCAAGCACAGTGTACGAGATGGACACATCATCAGAGGATCAGCATCGCGACGAGAAGATAGTAAAGATAGTAGCTTGCCTTGTAGCGCTACAAGAGTGTTATGAAAATAGATCAGGTCGCGCGCGTGGGGGACTCGCTTGATGAAGAGAGATCTTTTATGGTCTTTCCCTTGCGTGTATCACAAGCGCGAGAGTCTTGCATAGCTCTTGTGTCTACTTGGCGTGCTATAGTTAGTTTATAGAGATATTAGGTAAATGGGAAAATGTTCTTGCTATGGCAGGGCTAGCAATTAGACAAGCGGTGTGTCTTTTTGTTAATCTTGCCTTGTGGGAGGAATTTCCCGTTTAGGAAGTCCTGCATTGCACAACGCAGGCGCATATCGTCTACAAATTGTAGGCGCAGGTAGACGTCACTCTTCTCATCGACAGCCCACGATACTTGGTCCACCATGGTAGTACTACAAACAGACAATGAGTGGAGGGTTCCTGACTTTGTGTGCTTATGGTATGGTAAAGGAAGAGGCCGGCCGAAGACACGACTAGACATTTAGCGATAGGTACTTAAGTTTACTAGGTAACTAATACTGCATCAGTGACGGAGCAACCAGAAAACTCATGGAGATAATCGAGAACGGAGCCTATAATACCTCCCTAATGAGCTTAGGTAGATAGGTACTTTTAACATTACATAGTAGTACCTAAATAATTGGCCGGCCCAACTTCAACGTCTGATGTATCTTCAACTCATCGCTTGGATTTCGCCAATGCAGTACTTCCATATTTCCCGTACAAGAAGCTTTTATCTATGGTTTAGCCGCGTCTGGATGGAGACAGCTCACATAGTGTGGCAGCAACCCCATATTTAAGGTAGAGCAGATTTAACTGGCACAACGTTTCGCTAAAACTGTTTTCAATAAATTTGCAAAATATCTCGGCATTGAGCTATATCAACCAAATCATGCGAATTATTTTTAGCAAACGTTGCACCAAAGTAAATAGGCTCAAGCACAACACTTGACGATGGCATCAGGTTAGTGAATAGTGTATATAACTTACCATTTCGTTGGCATTCGATTCGGCTCGACGCTCGGATTTTATTTCAGTTCGGCTTTCGGCCTTTTACTGATTTCGGCTTCTCTCAACGACAAGGCTTGGTATCGACAAAGTCTCGATAGCAGCCGTTACAAATTCGGCGCATGTACCATCTAGGGGACCCTGGAGTGTTTCATTCGAGGTGTCGATTAAGTTTTAAGCGGACACATGAACACTCCTCGGTTGAGTACCCTGGATGCCAAATTTTTCATCTAGGAGCGCGTTTCATCACCGACTCGCTTTACTTTTAATTTTTGTAATTTTTTTTTTCTAAAAATAAATAAAAACATCAAAAAATGTTGTCTTGTGTCTTTTCTTATGTTAGTTAATTGCTTTACTATAAGCTAAACAAACTAACTGGTCATTTCTTTACAGGTGGATCCAACAAAATATCTTTTACTGATAGTAAGCATTGGTCATGTAAACTGCTGTAACATCGACTAAAAATAAAATCAACCAAACAACATGACTGACGTCTTTCTCTTAAACATAAATTATTTAGAGGGTTGGGTACTAACATAAAACATTTTTTTTCAGGAAAGCTTCCTTTTCAGGTTTTTTCTTGCAATGTGATAGCTGCGCAAAGAACCAAACACATGGCCATCTGTTGTCAGAAGAGTTTTCTAGACGTCAGTTTTCTCGCTTCAAGATGCAACAGGAGAGATTTAAGTTGCACTGTCAAGAGGATGTCACCATTTTAAAGACGACAAGTTATCCGTCTTGAAGATTTTAATGCCGAAGCTATCAATCTAAAAGACTTTCTTTCATACAAGATCAAACGGCTACTCTACATTTAAGCTTTCATTGCTGAAGAGTCAGACTTTACAGCCTGCCAGAAGAATCAGACTTTACAACCTACCAGAAGAACAGTCCTTCTTCAGCTGCGCGTTTCATGATGTACCTATGACAGACGCTTTTAGACCATTCCCTTAACGAAGCATACATCGTCCGGCGTGATGATTTAGCAATTCAAAGGTACGTATTATGAATCATATTTTCAATTCCGAGATTTACCTTGCAGTATGTTTTTTTTTCAGGTTGAGTGCAGCTTCTATGCAGACGTTAGGTCCGGCTAAGTATATTTACGAATGTATGCGGGACGTAACTGCACTGTAAGTATGGATAAGAAAGAAGCAAATTTAAGGATAGTGCATCACAGGGTTCAAACTCATTGACGTCATCACAAACGTTGAACTTTTTGCAAGAAGGGCTGTTAATTAGCGCAATCTTCGGTTAAAAAATAAATTATTTAAACACATAAGGATAGAAGTTATATTGAAGTTTGCCTGATGGGATTCAAACCGACTGCCCTTTTTACCAAAAAACTTAAAGAACTTAAGGTTCTTGTCTTACAGAGAACTGAAGTTGATGACAATTGCAGATACGTTGTTGTTTTACTAATTTCTGGTAGAACGTTTGTCTCTTTTTCGTACAGGTTTTTTTCAGGAAAAGGACAAGGAGGTCTCAGCTACAAACTTGAGGCAACTATCTAAAGGGGATCTTACCTTCCTCCCTCTGTTCTTCACAGTTCAGAAGCTTTTTGAACCTTCACAGACAATGGAAGAGCAATTTATACTCTGTAGCTTTTACCTTAGCTATACCGTTCTTTGAAAGAACACATTTAGACTTCTTTCTAATTCCACCTCTGCTCTGCAGCTGTTCTATAAAGGCAAGAAATAATCGCTGATTTTCTTTGCTAAGAGCGATTTAAGGGTGTGATCTTAACCTACTATTCTAATGAAATCGAATATCTTCCTCTTCTTTTTATGATATTCCAGAGGGATCTTCCATCTTATCGTGTCTACCCTAGCCTTATTTAGTCACACTTTAAGAGGCGCACATTACGCCTTCTAGTTGCTTACTACTTCTTACCGATATAATCACTCGTTGTCTTTGGATGCAGTTCTTTAAGTCTGTTACCTTTATGAGATACTATGCTACTGGAAGCGAATCATTGAACGTCACTGAAAAGCTAGATCCCCCATTGTGAAACTATTGCTCTGAGGAAACGCATCAATCTTGACTAACAGCTCTTCTGCGCATGTAGAGGAGAAAGCACTGGGGTCGAGAATGGAAACGCATTTGCTCACCTTATGTCAAGAAAAACGACAAACAAGAATTTAAAGAATATCAAATGAAATCCAATTGTTTCTTTACTAAACTTTGGGCGATAAACTTTTGAAGCTTTACTGCGACCAATACTCTTCTGCACCTTAGACTGTTTAATAAGCTTTAATAGTTTGCTCTTACGCATAGAGAGGACTTTGTACAGTTTCAAAAAAAAACTACTACTTTCCTGACGTTAATCTGTTGATGTTCAGAAGAAGATTAACTGATTCCAGCTTCCTGAAAACGAGAAACGAAACACGAAAAATGCAAAGACCTCCAGAGCACTCAACAGAAAGAATAATCAAAGATGTCAAAGAAGTTGTAAAGAAGACGATCCTCGTTCATGGTATGGGGCAAAGACTTGGGCACGATTGTTACACCAATTAAAAGTTGGGGTTACATGGCAAACAATTGTCGCTATACGAGGTAAGAATCAACAGTCCGTCAAGGAACGGATTGTAAGAATGAGGATGGTCGGTTGTTTCTTGTTAGGACTGAGAGACAAGAACCTGGCCGTAGACGAGAATAAAGAACCGAAGTCGTTTAAAGATTTACAGAAGGACAAATAAGACGCCACGCTTTTGTAACTAACGACGCAAGTTGAGGATTATCTTTCTAACCTCACATGAGCCGATAACTAGACACACGATTAATGGTTGATCATTATTTAGATTAGGGCAGGATGACATAGGAAGCAGCCTTTGGTAAAGTCATTAAGAAGTAGTTTCGATGAATCGATGAGCAAGATATATTAGCAGAAGGTTTCAGTTGAACAGTACACAAGATGACATACTTGTAGGAAACTTACCAAATTTGTAAGTGGAGGAGGAAATCAAAGAAATGTTTTGTGAAGAGCTGAAACACATGTCTGATGTGCTTTAAAAGAATGCTGGTTTTAGTCAACGCGCACGTGAATGCTACCTACGTAGTTTAGAATTAGTAGGCAATTAATCAATGAATTGACGTCCGTTGTTGACCTCAATGGAATCGGAGCAATGTACCCCATGGAACGCAATCTGAAAAGTAACAAACTGCCTAATCGAACCCAAGATCATTCCTACTAACACGTGAATCTATTATCAGATTGATCTCAATCAAAACCTCTTACGGTGTGTTTATTTTTAGAGCGGTTGTTCTTTACTCTGTTGTCTTCACGCTATGTGGTCCCCTAAAGAGAAGAAACATCTTCAACGTAATACAAGATCAGACATAGTTCCACTTGGATCCATAACCAGATTGACCAAAAATGGAGAAAGTCTTCAATAGATGTAATATTGGATAAAGGTGGAAACAAAGAAATTGACCACTATCTGGTCATGGCTTAGATAAATCAATCTTAGGGCTGAGGTAACGCCCCCTAGTTTTATGTATAGGTTCAAGCTGAAGTGTAGAGGTAGGGAACGGCCTAAACTTTCACAAGATCAGAGGTGGATCAATAAACAGAGTGACCAAGAAATAGAGGAATTCCTAACTAGATGTCAGATTTTCCATACGAAAAGTGCAAGACAACAAGATGGATCCTGAATTGGAATGCTAGATGTATAGAAGAGTTCCTTTAACTTATTATCGCTTTGACCCTCTATGGAAACGTCCCGCATTGTACCACCAGGAACGCAAACTGATAAGTAAGAAACTACCTGGTGGAACACAAGATCAAGTATGATACCGCAGGAATCTACGGTCAGATTGTCCAAGAAATGAAGAAAGTCTCTCACTATGCAAACATTGAGAAAAAAAACTAGCTGGTCATGGCCTGGATACCAACCGTTATTTTCACATATAGATTTCAGTTGAAGTTGGCTTTAGTGATATAGAGCAGGTGGATCCAAAACCCGAATCGTAATTGGAGATGCTCAGCAAAATTGTTACGTAGCAGGAAAAAGGGAGACATTCAAGAGAGAAAGTAAAACGTGGATAGGCGGTAGATTACGAGAAGAAACTAACTGTAATGGATTCTAAAAGAGCAAAACGCTTCTTCCCAGGATTGAATTAAAAGTGATCAGAAGATTGGGCGCAAAGAGGCGAAACGAATTGCATTGCAGTTCTAGCAGCCAATCAGAAAATAAACGGTTGATAACTCTTGCGCTTGCTCAACCAATGATTACATCGCTGTGTTCTTTCGTCTAGTTTTATTCACTATCCTTCTGTTGCCCAAGGCTTTCAAGAGATGTATGCTGCTCACCTTTGCTCTACTAACGAAAAAATGTCCAAATGTAAATGACGCAATTCGGAAGCGTATTCAAACCTCTTACCTGTATTTCATTTTACGTTAGTATTCAAGGGTTTGTTCTATACTCTAATTGCTATGTGTTCCCTAATCGGTTGAGACGTCTCCAAAATAACACAAGATCGATTCAAACATAATTTCGGTTGGATGCATAACCAGATTGACCAAAAACAAGGAGAAAGCCCTTGCTAGATGCACGATTGAACGGAGGTGCAAACAAAGAAATGGACAACTTCTTGGTCATGGTCTAGATATTTCTCAGTTGAGGCTGTTTTAGCGACCGTTAATTTTATGGATAGTTTCAAGCTGAATTGTAGTAGTACGGAACGGCCTAAACTAACACAAGTTCACAGGTGGATCGATAAACAGAGAGACGAAAAAACAGAGATACTACTAATTAGATGTTAGATTTTCCAGAGGTGCAAAAGAGAGGGACCACAATCTGGTCATGGCGTAGATGAATTATGGTCAGGAGTTGTCGATCCTTACTGGCATTTAATGTTTCATGCTGAAGTTGGCACCAGCGATATAAAGGAAGTCTTCACAGAACTTGCAAGATAACAAGATGAATCCATAATATGAATGCTAGATGCGTAGAAGAGTTTCTTTAAGTAGAAGATAACAAGAAGGAAAACAGAGAAGATAAAGAATAAAACGTGGATCAGACAGATAACAGTAACGAATAACTGGCATGAATACGAAAAAGCAGAATTTTTTGGAGAATTAACAGAAGTGTGATAAGTAGTTAGAGCTTCGCCTCCTACCTGGTGGAAAATATTCAAGAAAGAAGCAAGAAAAACTGACTTGAAAAGTAAGCAGGAAAGATTTTAAAGGGCGCTTTGGTGACAAATGACAAAAGGGAAAGAAACTACCCGCCTTTTACGCGAAAAATAAGGAAACGTCACTCAAAATAGAATGGTTGGTTTGAGAGAGATGAAAGTTTACTGCTGTTTCGGCTTATTGGCTGCCATCTCACACCAAACGAAGAAATAAGGGCTAATAAAACTTGCCCTTCTTCAACCTCTTAAAAAGTTGGAATGTCCTTTCGTCTACTATATGTTATTGTCTTTTTTTTCTTAAGGCTTTCATGGGATTTACGCCACTTACCTTCGCTCGACGAATGACAAATTAACTCCAGTTAAGTACACACTTCCGAACAATATTCAAATCTCCTTTCCTTCATTTTTTTGTACGTCGGTTTCCTTTTATCTGCATGCTTTGTGTTCCCTAAGAAAGATGGGCTGGCTAATTGTGCACTCTACTTTGCTTGAAAAATGCCGAACGCATGAACTAAGAAGGGTACGTTTCGTAACCCTCTATTCTTGCTTACGTTACTTTTGAGGTCACCGCTTTGAAGTTTACTCTTTGCACTGTTTTATTTCTGGGATGATTATCAAGAAACAGAGAATCCATTTGAGATCTTTGGTTGGCATAAGAAGACATATCAAGAGAATTACTATAAAGGAGCTTACAACTGTTTGTAAGTTAACAGGTCTACGACTGCCTGGTTTTCTGGTTTAGTGGGGGATAGAGAACGCTGCAAATAAGCACCGGTTCTGTTTGAAATTTATTTCACAAGGTACACAATGGAATGTTTCATCGAATAGAAAGTAAAGAGAAAGATATTTCCTAAGGCTAAATGCAATGATTGTCTTTTGCTGCAAAGATGAACCAGCTGGAAATCACTTGAAGACAACGATGACAGTGTTAAAAACGAGGAAAGATTTAACTATGCTTTAGTCAGAAGAACACAAGATGGGTACCTAACGCGTGATTTACAACATGGGATGTGTCAAAGAGCAGATGCCTTTCAAAAAGTATTACCAAATCATGAATCTTAATGCAATGAAGTGGAAGGAAAAGATATATCAGACTGTTTTCATTTAAACACGGTCATATAGATATCCTGCTGGGCTGGGAACATCATAGTAGAGGAGGAAGGAGAAGGATAACAAGAAAACAAGAAAAGAAGAACACAGGAGAACCTCCCAGCAACTATTGATGTCGCAGCCCTGTCTTGATTATCAACTGATAGAGAGAGGACTTGACATAATAAAGAAGAGTTTAGCGATTTCCTATCAGGACAACAGAGATCTTGGTCAAAATACTATAAACGACGGAATGGAATTGGACATCAACACATACCGTCATTTCAAAGATGTTTATCAACCTCTACACTAGATGATTGGGTAGTGTTCACATTTTTTTCCTTCGAAAAATTGGTTTACTGATTTTTTTTTTTCCATTTTAACTTTTATACTTTTTCGATTCTTATTGACACTCACTAAATATTAACTGTTGTTGAGAGTTGTGTTTAGTTTTTGCAGGTCGTCAGTCAGTTGCAGTACAGTAGGGTGCAAAGAAGCCTGTGTGAGCCATAGTACGTCCAATAAACATGAAACATCATCATTCGCACGAAAAAAGTCCTACTTCAAACAGTAAAGCACAGCCAACCCAGTCAGCTGCCTTATGAGAGAAGCGTCGAATTTCTGGTCAGTCAATTGGGTTGGGAAGTGGGAGGATAATATTTAAACCTCTGGATGAACCTTACAAAGCATACTTTCCACACACGTTCGGCCTGTAGTCCGTCGACTTAATTTTCGGCTTAATTTAATTGTAGTTAAGTACTAACGGGTCCCCTGGTGAGGTAAGGCTCCTCCCTTTTTCCATTTTCCTTTCATGGGTTCCTTTTCAGGTTTTTCGATCATCAATTCGCTTATTCGTTTACCGGTTTCCATACATCGGCTTGTCTTCGGCGTTTGTTTAGACTTTCTTCGAATGAACTACGAGTCCGTTATCGTCATCATCATCATCATCATCATCTACGACGTCATCGCAAGCTTCTGCCTAGTTGCGCCAAATTCAATTAATCTGTCACACTTCACTTGCCAGACTAAACGCTGCGTATGTGAAGCTTTTATTGGTAAGGTTCAACCAGAATTTTATTAAAGCATAACTTAGCAAACTAGAGACATAAAGCCATTCAACAGTTGCATGGAAACCTTATTTGGCTTGTCCTTGCACGTTTAGTGGTTTCTCTAGTTGAAGGCAGTTAGTTAGAGTAGCTTCGCAATTGTGGTTTGGATTTCACTTCTTTTTATGAATTCAGTTTAGAGCCATAAGATCAAATCAAAAAGGAAACGGATGTTTCATTTAACGTCAGATTTTGTTGTCAAAACAAAATTAGCGGAAAAAGGTTGGCTGTACAAGCAAAAATGCTCAAGACTGAGGTGTTTCTTTACCACTCATTTGCGAAAGTAGATTAGTTTGGAGGATTATCAACTAGTCATACATTTTAAGGTAACGTGCGAAGGTAGCTCCTTATCGCAGGTTGTCTGATGGGAAACATGGGACAACGCACACACCATAGGTTAGATAGTGAAAAACCCCTCAAGCCCAGTCTACGAGATGGACACATCATCAGAGGATCGACATCGCGACGAGAAAATAGTAAAGATAGTAGCTTGCCTTGCAGGGCTACAAGAGTGTTATGAAAATAGATCAGGACGCGCGCGTGGGGGACCCGCTTGATGAAGAGAGATCTTTTATGGTCTTTCCCTTGCGTGTATCACAAGCGCGAGAGTCTTGCATAGCTCTTGTGTCTGCTTGGCGTGCTATAGTTAGTTTATAGAGATATTAGGTAAATGGGAAAATGTTCTTGCTATGGCAGGGCTAGCAATTAGACAAGCGGTGTGTCTTTTTGTTAATCTTGCCTTGTGGGAGGAATTTCCCGTTTAGGAAGTCCTGCATTGCACAACGCAGGCGCATATCGTCTACAAATTGTAGGCGTAGGTAGACGTCACACTTCTCATCGACAGCCCACGACACTTGGTCCACCATGGTAGTACTACAAACAGACAATAAGTGGAGGGTTCCTGACTATGTGTGCATATGGTATGGTAAAGGAAGAGGCCGGCCGAAGACACGACTAGACATCTAGCGATAGGTAGTTAAGTTTACTAGGTAACTAATACTGCATCAGTGACGGAGCAACCAGAAGACTTATGGAGATAATCAAGAACGGAGCCTATAATACCTCCCTAATGAGCTTAGGTAGACAGGTACTTTTAAAATTATATAGTAGTACCTAATAAATTGGCCGGCCGAACTTCAACGTCTGATGTATCTTCAACTCATCGCCTGGATTTCGCCAGTGCAGTACTTCCATATTTCCCGTACAAGAAGCTTTGTCTACGTTTAAGCTGCGCCTGGATGGAGACAGCTCGCATAGTGTAACAGCAACCCCAAATTTAAGGTAGAGCAGATTTAACTGGTACAACGTTTCGCTAAAACTGTTTTCAATAAATTTGCAAAATATCTCATTGAGCTATATCAATCAAATCATTCGGATTATTTTTAGCAAACGTTGCACCAAAGTAAATAGGCTCAAGCACAACACTTGACGATGGCATCAGGTTAGTGAATAGTGTATATAACTTACCATTTCGTTGGCATTCGATTCGGCTCGACGCTCGGATTTTATTTCAGTTCGGCTTTCGGCCTTTTACTGATTTCGACTTCTCTCAACGACAAGGCTTGGTATCGACAAAGTCTCGATAGCAGCCGTTACAAATTCTTCGCATGTACCATCTAGGGGACCCTGGGGTGTTTCATTCGAGGTGTCGATTAAGTTTTAAGCGGACACATGAACACTCCTCGGTTGAGTACCCTGGATGCCAAATTTTTCATCTAGGAGCGCGTTTCATCACCGACTCGCTTTACTTTTAATTTTTGTAATTTTTTTTTCTAGAAATAAATAAAAACATAAAAAAATGTTGTCTTGTGTCTTTTCTTATGTTAGATAATTGCGTTACTATAAGCTAAACAAACTAACTGGTCATTTCTTTACAGGTGGATCCAACAAAATTTCTTTTACTGATAGTAAGCATTGGTCATGTAAACTGCTGTAACATCGACAAAAAATAAAATCAACCAAACAACATGACTGACGTCTTTCTCTTAAACATAAATTATTTAGAGGGTTGGGTACTAACATAAAACATTTTTTTTCAGGAAAGCTTCCTTTTCAGGTTTTTTCTTGCAATGTGATAGCTGCGCAAAGAACCAAACACATGGCCATCAGTTGTCAGAAGAGTTTTCTAGACGTCAGTTTTCTCGCTTCAAGATGCAATAGGAGAAATTTAAGCTGCACTGTCAAGAGGATGTCACCATTTTAAAGACGACAAGTTATCCGTCTTGAAGATTTTAATGCCGAAGCTATCAATCTAAAAGACTTTGTTTCATACAAGATCAAACGGCTACTCTGCTTTTAAGCTTTCATTGCTGGAGAGTCAGACTTTACAGCCTACCAGAAGAACATCCCTTCTTCAGCTGCGCGTTTCATTTTGTACCGACGACAGAAGCTTTTAGACGATTCCCTTAACGAAGCATACATCGTCGGGTGTGATTATTTAGCAATTAAAGGGTACGTATTATAAATTATATTTTCAATTCCGAGATTTACCTTGCAGTATATTTTTTTTTCAGGTTGAGTGCAGCTTCCATACAGGCGTTAGGTCCGACTAAGTATTATGACGAATGTATGCGGGACGTAACTGCACTGTAAGTATGCATAAGAAAGAAACAAATTTAAGGATAGTGCATCACAGGATTCAAACTCATTGACGTCATCACTGACGTTGAACTTTTTGCGAGAAACGCTCTTAATCGGTGCAATCTTCCGTTAAAAAAATAAATTTTGTAAACACATAACGATAGAAGTTATATTGAAGTGTGCCTTATGGGATTCAAACCCACTAGCATTTTTTCCAAAAAAACATAAAGAACTTAAGATTCTTCTCTTCACTTTTGAAAACAGTAATGAGAAACAAAAACACAAAACGTGTCTGGGATTCAAACCCATTTGCCATTGATAACTTGTTGTTTTACTAATTTCTGGTAGAACATTTGTCTCTTTTTAGTACAGGTTGTTTTCAGGAAAAGAACAAGGAGGTCTCAGCTACAAACTTGAGGCAACCATCTAAAGGGGATCTTACCTTCCTCCATCTGTTCTGTTCAGTTCAGAAGCTTTTTAAACCTTCACAAACAATGGAAGAGCAATTTCTACTCCCTAGCTTTTACCTTAGCTATACCGTTCTTTGAAAGTACACATTTAGACTTCTTTCTGATAACACCTCTGCTCTCCAGTTGTTCCAGAAAGACAAGAAATAATCGCTGCTTTTCTTTGCAAAGAGCGGTTTAAGCGTGTTCTTAACCTACTATTCTAATGAAATCAAATATCTCCCTCCTCATTTTATGATATTCCAGAGGGATCTTCCGTCTCATTGTCTCTACCCTAGCCTTATTCAGTCACACTATTGAAGGCGCACATTGTGCCTTCTAGTTGCTTACTACGTCTTCCCGATACAATCACTCGTTGTCTTTGGATGTAGTTCTTTAAGTCTGTTACCTTTATGAGATACTATGCTACTGGAAGCGAATCATTGAACTTCACTCAAAAGCTAGTGCCCCTAATGTCAAATTATTGCTTTGAGGAAACGCATTTGCTCACCTTGTGTCAAGAAAAACGACAAACAAGAATTTAAAGAATATCAAATGAAATGCAGAGCAATTGATTCTTTACTAAACTATGGGCGATAAACTTTTGAAGCTTTACTGCGACCAATACTCTTCTCGTCCTTTGACTGTTTAATGATTTGCTCTTACGCACAGACAGGACTTTGTAGAGTTTCAAAAAAAAATTACTTTCCTGACGTTAATCTGTTGATGTTCAGAAGAAGATTAACTGATTCCAGCTTCCTACAAACGAGAAACGAAACACGAGGAATGCAAAGACCTCCAGAGCACTCAACAGAAAGAACAATCAAAGATGTCAAAGAAGTTGTAAAAAAAACGATCCTTGTTCATGGTATGTGGCAAAGACTTGGGTACGATTGTTACACCAGAATGTTTAGCCGGATGATTTAAAGGTTAGGGTTTCAGAGCAAACGATTGTCGCTATACGAGGTAAAATTCAACAGTCCGTCAAGGAACGGGTTGTAAGAATGAGGATGTTTGGTGGTTTCTTGTTTAGAACTGAGAGACAAGAACCTGGCCGAAGACGAGAATAAAGAACCAAAGGCGTTTAAAGATATACAGAAGGATATTCAAGTCGCTGCGCTTTTTAACTAACGACGCAAGTTGAGGAGTAATTTTCTAACCTCACATGAGCCGATAACTAGAGAATTATTTAGATCAGGAAAAGATGACATAGGAAGCAGCCTTTCAGTAATGTCATTAAGAACTAGTTTCGATGAATCGATGAGCAAGATATATTAGCAGAAGGTTTCCATTGAACAGTGCGCAAGATGACATACTTGTAGGAAACTTACCAAATTTGTAAGTCGAGGAGGAAATCAAAGAAATGTTTTGTGAAGAGCTGAAACACATGTCTGATGCGCTGTAAAAAAAATGCTGGTTTTAGTGAACGCGCTTGTGAATGCTAAGTACGTACTTTAGAATTAACAGGCAGTTGATCAATTCATTGACATCCGTTGTTGACCTCAATGAAATCGGAGCAATGTAGCCCATGGAACGCAATCTGAAAAGTAACAAACTGCCTAATCGAACCCAAGATCATTCTTAATAACACCTTAATCTATTATCAGATTGATCTCAATCAAAATCTCTTACGGTGTGTTTATTTTTAGAGCGGTTGTTCTTTACTCTGTTGTCTTCACGCTATGTGGTCCCCTAAAGAGAAGAAACATCTTCAACGTAATACAAGATCAGACATAGTTCCACTTGGATCCATAACCAGATTGACCAAAAATGGAGAAAGTCTTCAATAGATGTAATATTGAATAAAGGTGGAAACAAAGAAATTGACCACTATCTGGTCATGGCTTAGACAAATTAATCTTAGGGCTGAGGTACCGGCCCTTAGTTTTATGTATAGGTTCAAGCTGAAGTGTAGTGTTAGGGAACGGCCTAAACTTTCACAAGATCAGAGGTGGATCAATAAACAGAGTGGCCAAGAAATAGAGGAATTCCTAACTAGATGTCAGGTTTTCCAAACGAAAAGTGCAAGACAACAAGATGGACCCTGAATTGGAATGCTAGATGCATAGAAGAGTTCCTTTAACTTATTATCGCTTTGACCCTCTATGGAAACGTCCCGCATTGTACCACCAGGAACGCAAACTGATAAGTAAGAAAGTACCTGGTGGAACACAAGATCAAGCATAATACCGCAGGAATCTACGGTCAGATTGTCCAAGAAATGAAAAAAAGTCTCTCACTGTGGAAACATTGAGAACAAACACTAGCTGGTCATGGCCTGGTTTCAAACGTTATTTTCATATATAGATTTCAGTTGAAGTTGGCTTTAGTGATATAGAGCAGGTGGATCCAAAACCCGAATCTTAATTGGAGATGCTCAGCAAAATTGTTACGTAGCAGGAAAAAGGAAGACATTCAAGAAAGAAAGTAAAACGTGGATAGGCGGTAGATTACGAGAAGAGACTAACTGTAATGGATTCTAAAAGAGCAAAACGCTTCTTCCCAGGATTGAATTAAAAGTGATCAGAAGTTTGGGCGCAAAGAAGCGAGACGAACTGCATTGCAGCTCTAACAACCAATCAGAAAATAAACGGTTGATAACTCTTGCCCTTGCTCAATCTATGAATACATCGGTGTGTTCTTTTGTCTAGTTTGACTCACTATCCTTCTGTTGCCCAAGGCTTTCAAGAGATGTATGCTGCTCACCTTTGCTCTACTAAGGAAAAAATGTCTAAATGTAAAGGACGCAATTCGGAAGCGTATTCAAACCTCTTACCTGTATTTCATTTTACGTTAGTATTCATGCTAGATGCACGATTGAACGGAGGTGCAAACAAAGAAATGGACCACTACTTGGTCATGGTCTAGATATTTCTCAGTTGAGGCTGTTTTAGCGACCGTTAGTTTTATGGGTAGTTTCAAGCTGAATTGTAGTAGTACGGAACGGCCTAAACTAACACGAGATCACAGGTGGATCGATAAACACAGTGACGAAAAAACAGAGGTACTGCTAATAAGATGTTAGATTTTCCAGAGGTGCAAAAGAGAGGGACCACAATCTGGTCATGGCGTAGATGTATTATGGTCAGGAGTTGTCGATCCTTAGTGGCATTTATGGTTTCCTACTGAAGTTAGCACCAGCGATATAAAGGAAGTCTTCACAGAACTTGCAAGATAACAAGATGAATCCATGATATGAATGCTAGATGCGTAGAAGAGTTTCTTTAAGTAGAAGTTAACGAGAAGGAAAACAGAGAAGATAAAGAATAAAACGTGGATCAGACAGATAACAGTAACGAATAACTGGCGTGAATACGAAAAAGCAGAAATTTTTGGAGAATTAACAGAAGTGTGATAAGTAGTTAGAGCTTCACCTCCTACCTGGTAAAAAATATTCAAGAAAGAAGCAAGAAAAACTGACTTGAAAAGTAAGCAGGAAAGATTTCAAAGGGCGCTTTGGTGACAAATGACAAAAGGCAGAAAACTAGCTGCCTTTTACGCGAAAAATAAGGAAACGTCACTCAAAATAGAGTTGTTGGTTTGAGAGAGATGAAAGTTTACTGCTGTTTCGGCTTATTGGTTGCGTTCTCACACCAAACGAAGAAATAAGGGCTAATATTTCTTGCCCTTCTTCAACCTCTTAAAAAGTTGGAATGTCCTTTCGTCTACTATATGTTATTGTCTTTTTTTTCTTAAGGCTTTCATGGGATTTACGCCTCTTACCTTCGCTCGAAGAATGACAAATTAACTCCAGTTAAGTATACACTTCCGAACGATATTCAAATCTCCTTTCCTTCATTTTTTTGTACGTCGGTTTTCTTTTATCTGCATGCTTTGTCTTCGCTAAGAAAGATTGGCTGGCTAATTGTGCACTCTACTTTGCTTGAAAAATGCCGAACGCATTAACTAAGAAGGGTACGTTTCGTAACCCTCTATTCTTGCTTACGTTACTTTTAAGGTCGTCTATTTGAAGTTTACTCTTTGCACTGTTCTATTTGTGGGATGATTATCAAGAAACAGAGAATCCATTTGAGATCTTTGGTTGCTATAAGAAGACATATCAAGAGAATTACTATAAAGGAGCTTACAACTGGTTGTAAGGTAAAAGGTCTACGACTGCCTGGTTTTCTCTTTTAGTGGGGGATAGAGAACGCTGCATATAAGCGCCGGTTCTGTTTGAAATTTATTTCACAAGGTACAAAATGGAATGTTTCATCGAATAGAAAGTAAAGAGAAAGATATTTCCTAAGGCTAAATGCAATGATTGTCTTTTGCTGCAAAGGTGAACCAGCTACAAATCACTTGAAGACAACGATGACAGTGTTAAAAACGAGGAATGCTTTAACTATGCTTTAGTCAGAAGAACACAAGATGGGTACCTAACGCTTGATTTACAATATGGGATGTGTCAACTTTCAAAGGGTTTTACCACATCATGAATCTTAAGGCAATGAAGTGGAAGGAAAAGATATATCAGACTGTTTTCATTTAAACACGGTCATATGGATATCCTGCTGGTTTGGGAACATCACAGTAGAGTGAGGAAGGAGAAGGATAACAGCATTCAAGAGCCATATTGGAAATTTCATGATAGATGCATATTTGGAGTACTGGAAATCATATGGCCATGGAAGGAGTACAAGAAAAGAAGAACACAGGAGAAGGAGAACCTCCCAGCAACTATTGATGTCGCAGCCCTGTCTTGATTATCAACTGATAGAGAGAGGACTTGACATAATAAAGAAGACTTTAGCGATTTCCTATCAGGACAACAGAGTTCTTGGTCATAGTACTATAAACGACGGAATGGAATTGGACGTCAACACATACCGTCATTTCAAAGATGTTTATCAACCTCTACACTAGATGATTTGGTAGTGTTCACATTTTTCTCCTTTAAAAAATTGGTTTACTGATTTTTTTTTCCATTTTAACTTTTATCCTTTTTCGGTTCTTATTGACACTCACTAAATATTAACGGTTGTTGAGAGTTGTGTTTAGTTTTTGCAGGTCGTCAGTCAGTTGCAGTACAGTAGGGTGCAAAGAAGCCTGTGTGAGCCATAGTACGTCCAATAAACATGAAACATCATCATTCGCACGAAAAAAGTCCTACTTCAAACAGTAAAGCACAGCCAACCCAGTCAGCTGCCTTATGAGAGAAGCGTCGAATTTCTGGTCAGTCAATTGGGTTGGGAAGTGGGAGGATAATATTTAAAGCTCTGGATGAACCTTACAAAACATACTTTCCACACACGTTCGGCCTGTAGTCCGTCGACTTAATTTTCGGCTTAATTTAATTGTAGTTAAGTACTAACGGGTCCCCTGGTGAGGTAAGGCTCCTCCCTTTTTCCATTTTCCTTTCATGGGTTCCTTTTCAGGTTTTTCGATCATCAATTCGCTTATTCGTTTACCGGTTTCCATACATCGGCTTGTCTTCGGCGTTTGTTTAGACTTTCTTCGAATGAACTACGAGTCCGTTATCGTCATCATCATCATCATCATCATCTACGACGTCATCGCAAGCTTCTGCCTAGTTGCGCCAAATTCAATTAATCTATCACACTTCACTTGCCAGACTAAACGCTGCGTATGTGAAGCTTTTATTGGTAAGGTTCAACCAGAATTTTATTAAAGCAAAACTTAGCAAACTAGAGACATAAAGCCATTCAACAGTTGCATGGAAACCTTATTTGGCTTGTCCTTGCACGTTTAGTGGTTTCTCTAGTTGAAGGCAGTTAGTTAGAGTAGCTTCGCAATTGTGGTTTGGATTTCACTTCTTTTTATGAATTCAGTTTAGAGCCATAAGATCAAATCAAAAAAGAAACGGATGTTTCATTTAACGTCAGATTTTGTTGTCAAAACAAAATTAGCGGAAAAAAGGTTGGCTGTACAACCAAAAATGCTCAACATTGAGGTGTTTCTTTACCACTGATTTGCGAAAGTAGATTAGTTTGGAGGATTATCAACTAGTCATACATTTTAAGGTAACGTGCTATCAGGATTGTTGTACTCGTAAAGGAGGCTCCTTATCGCAGGTTGTCTGATGGGAAACATGGGACAACGCACACACCATAGGTTAGATAGTGAAAAACCCCTCAAGCCCAGTCTACGAGATGGACACATCATCACAGGATCGGCATCGCAACGAGAAAATAGTGAAGATAGTAGCTTGCCTTGCAGCGCTACAAGAGTGTTATGAAAAAAGATAGGGACGCGCGCGTGGGGGACTCGCTTGATGAAGAGAGATCTTTTATGGTCTTTCCCTTGCGTGTATAACAAGCGCGAGAGTCTTGCATAGCTCTTGTGTCTGCTTGGCGTGCTATAGTTAGTTTATAGAGATATCAGGTAAATGGGAAAATGTTCTTGCTATGGCAGGGCTAGCAATTGGACAAGCGTGTTTGTCTTTTTGTTAATCTTGCCTTGTGGGAGGAATTTCCCATTTAGGAAGTCCTGCATTGCACATCGCAGGCGCATATCGTCTACAAATTGTAGGCGCAGGTAGACGTCACTCTTCTCATCCACAGCCCACGATACTTGGTCCACCATGGAAGTACTACAAACAGACAATGAGTGGAGGGTTCCTGACTTTGTGTGCTTATGATATGGTAAAGAAAGAGGCCGGCCGAAGACACGACTAGACATCTAGCGATAGGTAGTTAAGTTTACTAGGTAACTAATACTGCATCAGTGACGGAGCAACCAGAAAACTCATGGAGATAATCAAGAACGGAGCCTATAATACCTCCCTAATGAGCTTAGGTAGATAGGTACTTTTAACATTACATAGTAGTACCTAAATAATTGGCCGGCCGAACTTCAACGTCTGATGTATCTTCAACTCATCGCCTGGATTTCGCCAATGCAGTACTTCCATATTTCCCGTACAAGAAGCTTTTATCTATGGTTTAGCCGCGTCTGGATGGAGACAGCTCACATAGTGTGGCAGCAACCCCATATTTAAGGTAGAGCAGATTTAACTGGCACAACGTTTCGCTAAAACTGTTTTCAATAAATTTGCAAAATATCTCGACATTGAGCTATATCAACCAAATCATGCGAATTATTTTTAGCAAACGTTGCACCAAAGTAAATAGGCTCAAGCACAACACTTGACGATGGCATCAGGTTAGTGAATAGTTTATATAACTTATCATTTCGTTGGCATTCGATTCGGCTCGACGCTCGGGTTTTATTTCAGTTCGGCTTTCGGCCTTTTACTGATTTCGGCTTCTCTCAACGACAAGGCTTGGTATCGACAAAGTCTCGATAGCAGCCGTTACAAATTCTGCGCATGTACCATCTAGGGGACCCTGGAGTGTTTCATTCGAGGTGTCGATTAAGTTTTAAGCGGACACATGAACACTCCTCGGTTGAGTACCCTGGATGCCAAATTTTTCATCTAGGAGCGCGTTTCATCACCGACTCGCCTTACTTTAAATTTTTGTAATTATTTTTTCTAGAAATAAATAAAAACATAAAAAAATGTTGTCTTGTGTCTTTTCTTATGTTAGATAGTTGCTTTACTATAAGCTAAACAAACTAACTGGTCATTTCTTTACAGGTGGATCCAACAAAATTTCTTTTACTGATAGTAAGCATTGGTCATGTAAACTGCTGTAACATCGACAAAAAATAAAATCAACCAAACAACATGACTGACGTCTTATTTACAGGGTTGGGTACTAACATAAAACACTTTTTTTTCAGGAAAGCTTTCTTTTCAGGTTTTTTCTTGCAATGTGATAGCTGCGCAAAGAACCAAACACATGGCCTTCAGTTGTCATAAGAGTTTTCTAGATGTCATTTTTCTTGCTTCAAGATGCAATAGGAGAAATTTAAGTTGCACTGTCAAGAGGATGTCACCATTTTAAAGACGACAACTTATCCGTCTTGAAGATTTTAATGCAGAAGCTATCAATCTAAAAGACTTTGTTTCATACAAAATCAAACGGCTACTCTGCTTTTAAGCTTTCATTGCTGGAAGTCAGACTTTACAACCTGCCAGAAGAATCAGACTTTACAGCCTACCAGAAGAACATCCCTTCTTCAGCTTCCCGTTTCATTTTGTACCGACGACAGAAGCTTTTAGACGATTCCCTTAACGAAGCATACATCGTCCGGCGTGATGATTTAGCAATTTAAAGGTACGTGTTATAAATTATATATCAATTCTGAGATTTACCTTGCAGTATGTTTTTTTTTTCAGGTTGAGTGCAGCTTCCATACAGGCGTTAGGTCCGGCTAAGTATTATGACAAATGTATGCGGGACGTAACTGCACTGTAAGTATGCATAAGAAAGAAACAAATTTAAGGATAGTGCATCACAGGATTCAAACTCATTGACGTCATCACTGACGTGGAACTTTTTGCAAGAAGGGCTGTTAATTGGCGCAATCTTCCGTTAAAAAAAATAAATTTCGTAAACACATAACGATAGAAGTTATATTGAAGTGTGCCTTATGGGATTCAAACCCACTAGCATTTTTTCCAAAAAAACATAAAGAACTTAAGAACTTAAGAACTTAAAGAACTTAAGATTCTTGTCTTCACTTTTGAAAACAGCAATAAGAAACAAAAACACAACATGAAAAACGTTTCTGGGATTCAAACCCATTTGCCATTTATAACTCTCTTAAAGAGAACTGAAGTTGATGACAATTGCATATACGTTGTTGTTTTACTAATTTCTGGTAGAACGTTTGTCTCTTTTTAGTACAGGTTGTTTTCAGGAAAAGAACAAGGAGGTCTCAGCTACAAACTTGAGGCAACTATCTAAAGGGGATCTTACCTTCCTTCCTCTGTTCTGTTCAGTTCAGAAACTTTTTTAACCTTCACAAACAATGGAAGAACAATTTCTGCTCCCTAGCTTTTACCTTAGCTATACCGTTCTTTGAAAGTACACATTTAGACTTCTTTCTAATTACACCTCTGCTCTCCAGCTGTTCCAGAAAGACAAGAAATAATCGCTGCTTTTCTTTGCAAAGAGCGATGTAAGCGTGTTATCTTAACCTACTATGCTAATGAAATCAAGTATCTCCCTCCTCATTTTATGATATTCCAGAGGGATTTTCCGTCTCATTGTCTCTACCCTAGCCTTATTCAGTCACACTATTGAAGGCGCACATTGTGCCTTCTGATTGCTTACTACGTCTTCCCGATACAATCACTCGTTGTCTTTGGATGTTACCTTTATGATATACTATGCTACTGGAAGCAAATCATTGAACTTCATTCAAAAGCTAGTGCCCCTAATGTCAAACTATTGCTCTGAGGAAACGCATTTGCTCACCTTGTGTCAAGAAAAACGACAAACAAGAATTTAAAGAATATCAAATGAAATGCAGAGCAATTGTGTCTTTACTAAACTATGGGCGATAAACTTTTGAAGCTTTACTGCGACCAATACTCTTCTCCTCCTTAGACTGTTTAATGATTTGCTCTTACGCACAGACAGGAATTTGTAGAGTTTCAAAAAAAAAACTATTACTTTCCTGACGTTAATCTGTTGATGTTCAGAAGAAGATTAACTGATTCCAGCTTCCTGAAAACGAGAAACGAAACACGAGGAATGCAAAGACCTCCAGAGCACTCAACAGAAAGAATAATCAAAGATGTCAAAGAAGTTGTAAAGAAGACGATCCTCGTTCATGGTATGTGGCAAAGACTTGGGTACGATTGTTACACCAGAATGTTTAGCCGGATGATTTAAAAGGTTGGGGTTACAGAGCAAACGATTGTCGCTATACGAGGTAAGAATCAACAGTCCGTCAAGGAACGGGTTGTAAGAGTGAGGATGGTTGGTGTTTTCTTGTTTAGGACTGAGAGACAAGAACCTGGCCGAAGACGAGAATAAAGAACCAAAGGCGTTTAAAGATATACAGAAGGATATTCAAGTCGCTGAGCTTTTTAACAAACGACGCAAGTTGAGGAGTAATTTTCTAACCTCACATGAGCCGATAACTAGAGAATTATTTAGATCAGGAAAAGATGACATAGGAAGCAGCCTTTCAGTAATGTCATTAAGAACTAGTTTCGATGAATCGATGAGCAAGATATATTAGCAGAAGGTTTCCATTGAACAGTGCGCAAGATGACATACTTGTAGAAAACTTACCAAATTTGTAAGTGGAGGAGGAAATCAAAGAAATGTTTTGTGAAGAGCTGAAACACATGTCTGATGCGCTGTAAAAAAATGCTGGTTTTAGTGAACGCGCTTGTGAATGCTAAGTACGTACTTTAGAATTAACAGGCAGTTAATCAATGAATTGACGTCCGTTGTGGACCTCAATGGAATCGGAGCAATGTACCCCATGGAACGCAATCCGAAAAGTAACAAACTGCCTAATCGAACCCAAGATCATTCTTAATAACACGTGAATCTATTATCAGATTGATCTCAAACAAAACCTCTTACGGTGTGTTTATTTTTAGAGCGGTTGTTCTTTACTCTGTTGTCTTCACGCTATGTGGTCCACTAAAGAGAAGAAACATCTTCAACGTAATACAAGATCAGACATAGTTCTACTTGGATCCATAACCAAGTCTTCAATAGATGTAATATTGAATAAAGGTGGAAACAAAGAAATTGACCACTATCTGGTCATTGCTTAGATAAATCAATCTTAGGGCTGAGGTACCGTCCCTTAGTTTTATGTAAAGGTTCAAGCTGAAGTGTAGTGTTAGGGAACGGCCTAAACTTTCACAAGATCAGAGGTGGATCAATAAACAGAGTGACCAAGAAATAGAGGAATTCCTAACTAGATGTCAGATTTTCCACACGAAAAGTGCAAGACAACAAGATGGAGCCTGAATTGGAATGCTAGATGCATAGAAGAGTTCCTTTAACTTATTATAGCTTTGACCCTCTATGGAAACGTCCCGCATTGTACCACCAGGAACGCAAACTGATAAGTAAGAAACTACCTGGTGGAACACAAGATCAAGCATAATACCGCAGGAATCTACGGTCAGATTGTCCAAGAAATGAAAAAAGTCTCTCACTATGCAAACATTGAGAACAAACACTAGCTGGTCATGGCCTGGATACCAACCGTTATTTTCATATATAGATTTCAGTTGAAGTTTGCTTTAGTGATATAGAGCAGGTGGATCCAAAACCCGAATCTTAATTGGAGATGCTCAGCAAAATTGTTACGTAGCAGGAAAAAGGAAGACATTCAAGAGAGAAAGTAAAACGTGGATAGGCGGTAGATTACGAGAAGAAACTAACTGTAATGGATTCTAAAAGAGCAAAACGCTTCTTCCCAGGATTGAATTAAAAGTGATCAGAAGATTGGGCGCAAAGAGGCGAGACGAATTGCATTGCAGCTCTAACAGCCAATCAGAAAATAAATGGTTGATAACTCTTGCCCTTGCTTAACCTATGAATACGTCGGTGTGTTCTTTCGTCTAGTTTGATTCACTATCCTTCTGTTGCCCAAGGCTTTCAAGAGATGTATGCTGCTCACCTTTGCTCTACTAACGAAAAAATGTCTCCATGGAAAGGACGCAATTCGGAAGCGTATTCAAACCTCTTACCTGTATTGCATTTTACGTTAGTATTCAAGGGTTTGTTCTATACTCTAATTGCTATGTGTTCCCTAAACGGTAGATACATCTCCAAAATATCACAAGATCGATTCAAACATAATTTCGCTTGGATGCATAACCAGATTGACGAAAAACATGGGCAAAGCCCTTGCTAAGTGCACGATTGAACGGAGGTGCAAACAAAGAAATGGACCACTACTTGGTCATGGTCTAGATATTTCTCAGTTGAGAAGGTTGAGAGGTTTAGGGACCGTTAATTTTATCGGTAGTTTCAAGCTGAATTGTAGTAGTACGGAACGGTCTAAACTAACACAAGATCACAGGTGGATCGATAAACAGAGTGACGAAAAAACAGAGGTACTGCTAATTAGATGTTAGATTTTCCAGAGGTGCAAAAGAGAGGGACCACAATCTGGTCATGGCGTGGATGTATTATCGTCAGGAGTTGTCGATCCTTAGTGGCATTTATGGTTTCCTACTGAAGTTAGCACCAGCGATATAAAGAAAGTCTTCACAGAACTTGCAAGATAACAAGATGAATCCATAATATGAATGCTAGATGCGTAGAAGAGTTTCTTTAAGTAGAAGATAACAAGAAGGAAAACAGAGAAGATAAAGAATAAAACGTGGATCAGACAGATAACAGTAACGAATAACTGGCGTGAATACGAAAAAGCAGAAATTCTTGGAGAATTAACAGAAGTGTGATGAGTAGTTAGAGCTTCACCTCCTACCTGGTGGAAAATATTCAAGAAAGAAGCAAGTAAAACTGACTTGAAAAGTAAGCAGGAAAGATTTCAAAGGGCGCTTTGGTGACAAATGACAAAAGGGAGACAAACAAACTGCCTTTTACGCGAAAAATAAGGAAACGTCACTCAAAATAGAATGGTTGGTTTGAGAGAGATGAAAGTTTACTGCTATTTCGGCTTATTGGCTGCGTTCTCACACCAAACGAAGAAATAAGGGCTAATATTTCTTGCCCTTCTCCAACCTCTTAAAAAGTTGGAATGTCCTTTCGTCTACTATATGTTATTGTCTTTTTTTTCTTAAGGCTTTCATAGGATTTACGCCTCTAACCTTCGCTCGACGAATGACAAATTAACTCCAGTTAAGTATACACTTCCAAACGATATTGAAATCTCCTTTCCTTCATTGTTTTGTACGTCGGTTTTCTTTTATCTGCATGCTTCGTGTTTCCTAAGAAAGATGGGCTGGCTAATTGTGCACTCTACTTTGCTTGAAAATTCCGAACGCATTAACTAAGAAGGGTACGTTTCGTAACCCTCTATTCTTGCTTACGTTACTTTTAAGGTCATCTCTTTGAAGTTTACTCTTTGCACTGTTCTATTTCTGGGATGATTGTCAAGAAACAGAGAATCCATTTGAGATCTTTGGTTGGCATAAGAAGACATATCAAGAGAATTACTATAAAGGAGCTTACAACTGTTTGTAAGGTAAAAGGTCTACGACTGCCTGGTTTTCTCGTTTAGTGGGGGATAGAGAACGGTGCAAATAAGCACCGGTTCTGTTTGAAATTTATTTCACAAGGTACAAAATGGAATGTTTCATCGAATAGAAAGTAAAGAGGAAGATATTTCCAAAGGCTAAATGCAATGATTGCCTTTTGCTGCAAAGGTGAACCAGCTAGAAATCACTTGAAGACAACGATGACAGTGTTAAAAACGAGGAATGCTTTAACTATGCTTTAGTCAGAAGAACACAAGATGGGTACCTAACGCTTGATTTACAATATGGGATGTGTCAACTTTCAAAGGGTTTTACCACATCATGAATCTTAAGGCAATGAAGTGGAAGGAAAAGATATATCCGACTGTTTTCATTTAAACACGGTCATATAGATATCCTGCTTGGTTGGGAACATCACAGTAGAGTGAGGAAGGAGAAGGATAACAGCATTCAAGAGCCATACTGGAAATTTCATGATAGATGCATATTTGGAGTACTGGAAATCATATGGCCATCGAAGGAGTACAAGAAAAGAAGAACACAGGAGAACCTCCCAGCAACTATTGATGTCGCAGCCCTGTCTTGATTATCAACTGATAGAGAGAGGACTTGACATAATAAAGAAGAGTTTAGCGATTTCCTATCAGGACAACAGAGATCTTGGTCATAATACTTTAAACGACGGAATGGAATTGGACATCAACACATACCGTCATTTCAAAGATGTTTATCAACCTCTACACTAGATGATTTGGTAGTGTTCACATTTTTTTCCTTTGAAAAATTGGTTTACTGATTTTTTTTTTTCATTTTAACTTTTATACTTTTTCGATTCTTATTGACACTCACTAAATATTAACGGTTGTTGAGAGTTGTGTTTAGTTTTTGCAGGCCGTCAGTCAGTTGCAGTATAGTACCGTGCAAAGAAGCCCTGTGTGAGCCATAGTACGTCCAATAAACATGAAACATCATCATTCGCACGAAAAAAGTCCTACTTCAAACAGTACAGCACAGCCAACCCAGTCAGCTGCCTTATGAGATAAGCGTCGAATTTCTGGTCAGTCAATTGGGGCGGGAAGTGGGAGGATAATATTTAAAGCTCTGGATGAACCTTACAAAGCATACTCTCCACACACGTTCGGCCTGTAGTCCGTCGACTTAATTTTCGGCTTAATTTAATTGTAGTTAAGTACTAACGGGTCCCCTGGTCAGGTAAGGCTCCTCCCCTTTTTCATTTTCCTTTCATGGGTTCCTTTTCAGGTTTTTCGATCATCAATTCGCTTATTCGTTTACCGGTTTCCATACATCGGCTTGTCTTCGGCGTTTGTTTAGACTTTCTTCGAATGAACTACGAGTCCGTTATCGTCATCATCATCATCATCATCTTGGACGTCATCGCAAGCTTCTGCCTAGTTGCGCCAAATTCAATTAATCTATCACACTTCACTTGCCAGACTAAACGCTGCGTATGTGAAGCTTTTATTGGTAAGGTTCAACCAGAATTTTATTAAAGCATAACTTAGCAAACTAGAGACATAAAGACATTCAACAGTTGCATGGAAACCTTATTTGGCTTGTCCTTGCACGTTTAGTGGTTTCTCTAGTTGAAGGCAGTTAGTTAGAGTAGCTTCGCAATTGTGGTTTGGATTTCACTTCTTTTTATGAATTCAGTTTAGAGCCATAAGATCAAATCAAAAAGGAAACGGATGTTTCATTTAACGTCAGATTTTGTTGTCAAAACAAAATTAGCGGAAAAAAGGTTGGCTGTACAAGCAAAAATGCTCAAGACTGAGGTGTTTCTTTACCACTCATTTGCGAAAGTAGATTAGTTTGGAGCATTATCAACTAGTCATACATTTGTAACGTGCGATCAGGATTGTTGTACTCGTGAGGGTAGCTCTTTATCGCAGGTTGTCTGATGGGATACATGGGACAACGCACACACCATAGGTTAGATAGTGAAAAACCCCTCAAGGCCAGTCTACGAGATGGACACATCATCAGAGGATCAGCATCGCGACGAGAAGATAGTAAAGATAGTAGCTTGCCTTGCAGCGCTACAAGAGTGTTATGAAAATAGATCAGGACGCGCGCGTGGGAGACTCGCTTGATGAAGAGAGATCTTTTATGGTCTTTCCCTTGCGTGTATCACAAGCGCGAGAGTCTTGCATAGCTCTTGTGTCTGCTTGGCGTGCTATAGTTAGTTTATAGAGATATTAGGTAAATGGGAAAATGTTCTTGCTATGGCAGGGCTAGCAATTAGACAAGCGTCTGTGTCTTTTTGTTAATCTTGCCTTGTGGGAGGAATTTCCCATTTAGGAAGTCCTGCATTGCACGACGCAGGCGCATATCGTCTACAAATTGTAGGCGCAGGTAGACGTCACACTTCTCATCGACAGCCCACGACACTTGGTCCACCATGGTATTACTACAAACAGACAATGAGTGGAGGGTTCCTGACGTTGTGTGCTTATGGTATGGTAAAGAAAGAGGCCGGCCGAAGACACGACTAGACATCTAGCGATAGGTACTTAAGTTTACTAGGTAACTAATACTGCATCAGTGACGGAGCAACCAGAAAACTCATGGAGATAATCAAGAACGGAGCCTATAGTACCTCCCTAATGAACTTAGGTAGATAGGTACTTTTAACATTACATAGTAGTACCTAAATAATTGGCCGGCCGAACTTCAACGTCTGATGTATCTTCAACTCATCGCCTGGATTTCGCCAATGCAGTACTTCCATATTTCCCGTACAAGAAGCTTTGTCTACGTTTAAGCTGCGCCTGGATGGAGACAGCTCGCATAGTGTAACAGCAACCCCAAATTTAAGGTAGAGCAGATTTAACTGGTACAACGTTTCGCTAAAACTGTTTTCAATAAATTTGCAAAATATCTCATTGAGCTATATCAATCAAATCATTCGGATTATTTTTAGCAAACGTTGCACCAAAGTAAATAGGCTCAAGCACAACACTTGACGATGGCATCAGGTTAGTGAATAGTGTATATAACTTACCATTTCCTTGGCAACCAATTCGGCTCGACGCTCGGATTTTATTTCAGTTCGGCTTTCGGCCTTTTACTGATTTCGGCTTCTCTCAACGACAAGGCTTGGTATCGACAAAGTCTCGATAGCAGCCGTTACAAATTCTGCGCATGTACCATCTAGGGGACCCTGGAGTGTTTCATTCGAGGTGTCGATTAAGTTTTAAGCGGACACATGAACACTCCTCGGTTGAGTACCCTGGATGCCAAATTTTTCATCTAGGAGCGCGTTTCATCACCGACTCGCCTTTCTTTAAATTTTTGTAATTTTTTTTCTAGAAATAAATAAAAACATAAAAAAATGTTGTCTTGTGTCTTTTCTTATGTTAGATAATTGCTTTACTATAAGCTAAACAAACTAACTGATCATTTCTTTACAGGTGGATCCAACAAAATATCTTTTACTGACAATAAGCATTGAGCATGTAAACTGCTGTAATATCGACAAAAAATAAAATCAACCAAACAACATGACTGACGTCTTTCTCTTAAACATAAATTATTTAGAGGGTTGGGTACTAACATAAAACAATTTTTTTCAGGAAAGCTTCCTTTTCAGGTTTTTTCTTGCATTGTGATAGCTGCGCAGAGAATCAAACACATGGCCATCAGTTGTCATAAGAGTTTTCTAGACGTCAGTTTTTTTGCTTCAAGATGCAATAGGAGAAATTTAAGTTGCACTGTCAAGAGGATGTCACCATTTTAAAGACTACAACTTATCCGTCTTGAAGATTTTAATGCCGAAGCTATAAATCTAAAAGACTTTGTTTCATACAACATCAAACGGCTACTCTGCATTTCAGCTTTCATTGCTTTACAGCCTGTCAGATTCAGCTGCCCGTTTTATGATTTTGTGACGACAGCAGCTTTTAGACGATTCCCTTAACGAAGCATACATCGTCCGGCGTGATGATTTAGCAATTTAAAGGTACGTATTATAAATCATATTTTCAATTCTGAGATTAACCTTGCAGTATGTTTTTTTTTCAGGTTGAGTGCAGCTTACATGCAGACGTTAGGTGTGGCTAAGTATTATTAGGAATGTTGCGGGACGTAACTGTACTGTAAGTATGGATAAGAAAGAAGCAAATTTAAGGATAGTGCATCACATGATTCAAACTCATTGACGTCATTACTGACGTTGAACTTTTTGGGAGAAGGGCTGCTAATCGGTGCAATCTTCCGTTGAAAAAGACATTTTGTAAACACATAACGATAGAAGATAAATTGAAGTGTACCTAATGGGATTCAAACCCAGTATACCTTCTTCAAAAGCACATAAAGAACGTAAGATTCCTGTCTTCACTTTTGAAAACAGCAGTGAGAAACAAAAACACAACATGAAAAGCTTGTCTGGGATTCACACCCATTTGCCATTGATAACTCTCTGAAAGAGAAGTGAACTTGATGACAATTGCATATACGTTTTTGTCCAGTTTACTAATTTCTGGTAGAACGTTTGTCTCTTTTTAGTACAGGTTGTTTTCAGGAAAATGACAAGGAGGTCTCAGCTACAAACTTGAGGCAACTATCTAAAGGGGTTCCTTTCTCACAGCAAATGATAGATGCATATTTAGATTACTGAAAATCATATGGAATGGTAAGAGTACAAGTAAAGAAAAACACAGGACAACCGCCCAGCGACTACTGATGTGGCAGCCTTTTCTTGACTATCAACTGAACTCACCACCATAGAGACTTAAGCTTCCCAGGAGAGCTGAGGTATTAAAGAAAGTAGAGAGAGGACTTGACATAAAGAAGAGTTACACAAGTTCTTTTGAGAACAACAGAGATGTTGGTCATAGTACTCAGGGGCACCCAATGTCAATTTTCGGAAAATATCTGTTCGGAAGACGATTTGAGATCTAGAATTTTCGGAACATTTGTTGTAAAACTTCTTGCTTGCCTGCCTCTCCTCGGATTTTCGACCATCTAAAAAATGGTATAATTGCCCATTTTTAACGGATTTTTACCCTAAAAAGGCCACCTAGAACTTTCGGGAGCCTTTTTTCTGGCTGAAATTTTCGAAAAGGTAAGTTTTGATCCCTATAATTTTCGGATCACTAGACTCTCAGCTAGGAAATCCGAACAGATGAAAAACTTTTAGGGGATAAAAATATACCTATATCTACCGTTTAAATACTAATACGTTTAACAATGCTATGTTTAAGTGGTTTTGAACTATATTCTCGTTGGGTGCCCCTGAGTACTATAAACGACGGAATCGAATTGGATACCAACACATATCGTCACTTCAAAGATGTTTATCATTCACTACACTAGATGATTTGGTAGTGTTCAAATTTTTTTCTTTGAAATATTGGTTTAATGATTTGTTTTTCGATTTCAACTGTTATAATTCCTTTGACTCTTATTGACAGTCACTGAATATTAAATGTTGTTTAGAGGTGTGTTTAGTCTCAGCAGGTCATCAATCAGTTGCAGTATCGTACCTTGTACCGTATCACCGCCATGTCTGCCTTCTTTGTTGGATTTCTTTGATGGAAAAAAGTAATTAAAAGTATGCAGTCTTAAGGAATGGACAATCATCGAGCGGCATCTACCCGATTTCTCGCTTTCTATTCTCGCAATTCTTCTGGACATTTGCGATGGAGAAACGCTGGCGAAATGGCCAAGTAGGGCAAGTATCGCCACTCATCCCTCAACCGACACTGAATGGTCGCCAAAACTTTTAACACGATTCAGTAGCTGAAGGATTGAAGTACACAATGATATGCAGGAGGGCCAGGAGAGCCAGTAAGTGCGAGCCACTTTTGAGATTTAATCCACTGAATTTGGCTAAAATCGCATGTTTCACTAAGTGGGTCAAAGGGCTTAGTGTGTTTCCTCGGATTTTCTATACAAAAAAAGTGTCGATGATTCTAACTAGTATTATTCTAAAGATAAAGGTTCAATTAACATAACTAGTAAATTGGAAGCTTTGGGATGTACTCTTTTATGTCGAGCAATTGGTTGAATTTTGACAAAATTCGCATATTAATTAATTCACAAGCATCTCAGGTCCTTATGCGGTGCCGAAAGAAAATTGCTCAAAAAACATTACAGAAGCGAATTTCTCCAATCTAGTTCCTTTTTTGTTGTATACCTATCAATAGAAGTCTACAGAAGAATTATGAGCGAAGTCTGTTTTGCGGTAAAAACTGCGAAAATTTAAGATAAGAGATCTCTTCACAAGTTAACAAAGGGAAATTCATCGGTTTAATGTTTATGCGCGGGATTTTCAACCGTATGAACGGGTTCTGTAAAAGGTAAGTGCCCCTAATGTAAAACTCAGGAGCGAATTACCTAGAGCGAGCAAATCCCATGCTACGCCTATGTCACGGTTTTTTCATGGGCTGATTTATATTTTAATGCATTCTAGAGCACTTTTTCCCTCGAAAATGGAAGCTATGCTCCATTCATAAGCGATTTTAAAATAAAGGATACGACAACGAAAAACCATGTCATTAAAAAAACAAACAAAACCATTTTCAGTAGTTTTTGTTTAAGTGGACCCGAAAGATATCGTAAAATTCCGAAAATAAGCCCCGGGGCTTATATTTTTCAAAGGGTCTTTTTGAGGGGCTTGTTTTTGGAGGGGCTTATATTCGGAGGGGCTTATCTATGGAGGGAAATTTGCGTTTAAAAATCGATTGGACTAGACTTATAGTTGGAAGGAAATTTACCTTTTTGCTCTGTTTTACTTTGTATTTGAGGGCAATTGCCAAGTACAAGCCCCCGTGGGGCTTATATTTGGAGGGGCGATTTAACGGAGGGTCTTTTGCCTTACGAGTTTGGGGGGCTTATATTTGGAGGGGCTTATACACGGAGGGGTTTATTTTCGGAATTTTACTGTATTCTAAAATCGCACCAAAATCATTCTAAAAATAAAATGGTCAGAGAAAACGCCGTCATACGATCATATGAAAGTTTTTCGCTTCGGGTTTTGGGGTCCTGACATCTGGAGAGAAACCTAGAATGGCGTTTTTGTGCACAATAAACACACCGGTTTCTTTGTTTTTTATTTTCCTTTAGTTTTGCTTTTATAGTTGAGTTTATTATTGTTTTATTTTTCAATAGCATATACATCTTCAAATTTGCGTTTTCTTCAATCTCGTCTCATTCGTCACCCGCTCCGCTGGACAGGAGGAACAAACGCTCAAAGAGGGTACAGACGTACCACCTGCTCACTGGCAAAAAAAATGAACTTATAGTAGAGTAGATATCCATGCTATGGGTATAGAATGTATTTATTGATAGGGAGAAACTGTACAGTTTTATTTAACGAATATTGCTAATTTCTTCATTTTATTTAGTGAACATGTTTATATTGTATTTTTAATTTGTTTAAATGTGAAATCTCTGTGAAAGCAATTGCCTTTTGTTAATGCTACCTCTACAAATAGGTTCTGTTACTTCAAACATTTATGCAATCTCATTTTTTACAACGTTATTGCATCCGTTCGAATTATACAGTGGCCTGAAAACTGCATACCACAGTATTAGAACAAAATTTAAAGGGACTTTTTTTTCCTTCGTAATTATTGGCTTGGTTCAGTGTAAAAAGACCCTCATTTGCTTGGTGCCGTCCACCATTTTTAATGAATGCCCAAGGAAATAATGATATCACCCACCAAACTTAAATGAACATGAGATCATGATCATTAATGACTAAAAGCCATTTATATTCCCATCATAATCCATGAGGTCATTGCAAGCCCCCCTCCCCTTCCCCTTCCCCCCCCCCCCCCCCCCCGTCGTGGCCATATTAAAACAAGGTAGTATGGAGATGACGGCACGCATGGTTAAAAAATACCGCGCAGAACATCACGATTAGATTATCATAAAAGCGCGAGCTTCAAAAACCCCTCTCCATAGTGGCTCATACGATTGAAGGACTAAAAGCAAAAATATTCTTCTTTCATAGGCCATATACAAAAATAAAGAGGGTCTCTCTGCTCCAGCCCTTCAATTTAAGCCGCTATTAACAAGAGAAGCGCAACAGCGATCTTATACAAATGGTTTTGACGAATGCGTGGGACGGCTCAACGCAGGCTATACTAAGAGTCATCTCTATAAAGCCATACAAGCCCTACCTTCGTCTCACCCCTGCTGGAAATCGCCAAATGATTAGATGCAGCCTGATCTGACCACACAGTTGACTAAACCATTATTTCCTTGAGCTTAAATATGCTTTTGAAGGATTCCACTAAAATAAACGGCATATTTTTTAACCCTATAACTGCCATTCATGTCTAATTATGTATATTTAGACCTATAGTCCCGTTTCCACGCATTTTTTTTAGCCCGCCACTGGCCACCAAGTTACTTTCGCTTCGTTTGCTGTGGTTTTGACTACCTAGACAGCGCATATTGGACTATATTGATAATAAAGGATGGTGATTGCTTTCAGAGGTCTCACAGGCCTAAAAATATATTTTAAATAGCAGGATACTTTTTTAAGAAATCGATCAGTTTAGTAATTTTAAGTTTCTAATTCTGCACATGTACAGTTTTAAAGGTTTACACTACTTTAGGAACTGGCTCAACTTTAAAAAATCAGCCTGCAATTTTTTTGGAAACTCAAAAATTACCCCGTTATTAAAATATCTGGTTTTTTTTGTAGTTTGTGGGCTCCTGGATCATAGGATTTACTTGGAGTGTCTTAATTGGTCTTTTCTTATGCTTGCAGTGCTAACAAACAAATAGCCAGCAATAACCTTCTAATGCATGACGAATATTGAAACTCCAAGTAAAACTATCCTGGCGACAGAATTTGGCAAGTAAAGCAGAACATTAACAAATCGGACTTGAAAGAACATTTGATCAACATCGGGCGTGTGTGCATGAGATGTACAAAAAAGAATTAAAACTTAAAACAGAACAGCAAAACCAAATCGTCAGTAATGACGAAGAATTACAAAACTGATCAGATTCGCCTTAAGACTTTCTTTTCCGTTCGAGTCGTAATAGCAACAACTGGAGAAAATGTTCAATTAAGAAGTCCCTAAACGAGTCGACCATTTGTCTTTTGAAAGGGAGGTAAGCTTTGTGTCTTCACAAAAAAAATTGCAAAGAGTTAAAAATCTTGTATCTACACGTATCAAAAGAGCGAACTCTCCTAGTCCTCCCTTATCAAATTTAAATGGTTGGCTCGGTGTAAACGTTCACTTAAAACCCGGCTAAGAATTTTTATCGGCTGTTTTTCTTTTGTAAAGCCTCGTAGGATGGGCTACCAATCATTTGGAGCTTGAGCCATGGTTCCTACCCAGATTTCCTGCCATACTTTTTTCCCCAATGGGGTTTTTTCGGCAGGTTTTTTCTGGCCTCAGTTCGAGCCGTCAACCTTGTTTTGCAGCGGCTGCTCAGCTCTATTCAGTGAAGGTTTTTTTTCTTTTATTTCAACCTGTATTGCGAGTAAAGGTTAATCGTTACCCATGTATCACTTAATAAAACTTTGTTACTCTAACAGTATCTTTTTTGACTGAGTGTGAGCATATTAAAAGTGTAAGTAAATGATTCAAACTCAGCCTCATTGTTTCTTTGATTGTTCTTCTTGCTGAGTTGTGATTTGACAGATTGAACCCAGAGAGAAGAAGATTAGGGTAGAGTACAAGACATGTTATTGACCATAAACAGTTGTTTTCAGGGGAGAGCGCCAGCAAGCATAAATCGTCTTCTTGAAGTCAGGAAAAGCAATTACGATCTGCAGTCTGTGCGGGGAGTAAATATACCTTATTCGATGGTTTAGCATATAATACGTGCGGATATATTGTGAATTGCGTAGTATTTACGAGTAATGAGCAAAATGTCCGCTCGTATTATATGCTAAACCATCGAATAAGAGGTTTATCATTCCACTACAAAAAAATGTCATTTTGCAATTGGCTTCTATTTTTTTGGTAAGAGTATTCAGAATCATCCTGATTCCGTCTGTGAGAATGACGTTAACAATGCGCTAAATGTTCGCGCTTATTATATGCCAAACCATTGAATGAGAGGTTAATTATTTTACTGCAAAAGAAAAATGTTACTTTGGCTTCTATTTTCTAGTAAGAATATCCAAAACATGCTGATTCTGTCAGCTATAGTTGCTCCTTTTGCATGCATTCGCCGGTATTCGCCCTGTTGTTAGCCGGTTAAACCACGACACTACAGTGTATTACGGCCTTTTATCATATGGAGGAGAGTGTTTTACTGGGAACTAAACCAGTCGTAGATTCCATACGCCACTTCATCCGGGACCCGAGTGGCGTATTTTCCGTATGTCACCTTTGTGAGTGTCGTATCGTTCAATGACGTCACGATTCCCGCCTTTTGCTTTTGTTGAATTGGTTTCTCCATATAATAAAAAGAACATTACACGTTGGCTCGAAGATATGAATTTTATGTTCTCGTGGCAAGAACAATATCTCACTCGTTCGCTTCGCTCACTCGTGAGATATTGTTCTTGCCACGAGAACATAAAATTCATATCTTCTCGCCACCGTGTAATATCCTCTATGTATTTTGCGCGTTCTGTTGACCTTTTTTGGAGAAATGACATAATAATGGAATGATAAATGCATGTATTGTTTTTACCAAGGGTGGATAGGACCAAAAAAGGTATAAATTCTCACGACTGCTCTCGTTTGCTTCCTGGCTCGACATTTCTAAGAAGGTATTGCCATTAGAGAGCTGGGCGTCTGCACCCCGGGGGGGTGGGGGTACTCCCTCTAATGGCCTAATGGCCTTTTCTCGCGTGGGGTAATCAGTTCACGCGCGCTCGCGTTTCGCTCGCTCTACTATCCCTGAAGAAAAATGGGGGACTACTCGTAGTCTAAGCCACAAGTGGCCTAGAAATCGTATTGCATGATGGAAAAAAAAATTAGTGTGATGAAGAAGATGGCGGGAATTGTCGGCGGGAAAGGCTCGTTGCAACCTCATCCCCAGGGTCTTCTCGTTTTCCAATATGGCGGCGTACAAGGTCGGAGCGCTGTTTACTCGCTTCTGTTTCCTCAGTTTCCTGGATCCCAGCGTCATGTTTTTATTTCGCGATAAACCGTCAGCAACGCAACAAGAAAGCTCAGCTACTTGAAAGCCCAAGTATGTATACCTAGATTTGCTTGCTTAGCAGTTTAAGGTGGTGGTAAAAAAAAGTGGAAAAATCCAGTAGGTTTAATAGATGTCTAGAAAACGAAGACCCTCGAAAACGAAGATCGAAGACCGGACGTAGAAAACGGAGACCTAGAAAACCAAGACCCCCTTAAAATTACGTGGAAACGGCTTGAGACTGCTAATAACTACTTCTAGACACTACAGGAGTGTAACAAACAACACGTTTTTCAATTATCCAAAATTTTGACCCGGGTCTTCGTTTTCTAGACCTAGAAAACGAAGACGTAGAAAACGAAGACCCCCCTCAAAATCACTTGGAAACGTTACTCTGTGTAGCAGTTCTTTCTGTTTCCTTTTAGCCAAGCGGGAATTACGTTCAAGGTTCTCACTTCTCCCCCCAAGCCTTAAGATCTTTGCGCCTCTTCGCTGCCGGCTTCTTACCTCTCTAACCTCCATTTGGCTGAAAGGAAACGGAAAGATTGTGATGTGTCTTACACTCCTCTGGTGTCTAGAAGTCGTAATAAGCAGTTTCGAGTCATTTCCAAGTGATTTTATGGGGGCTCTTCGTTTTCAAGGTCTTCGTTTTCCAGGTCTAGAAAACAAAGACCCCGGTCAAAATTTTGGTTAATTGAAAACTGTGTTGTTTCTTACACTCCTCTAGTGTCTAGAGGTAATTATTAGCAGTTTCGAGCTGTTTCCAAGTGATTTTAAGGGGGATCTTTGTTTTCAAGGTCTTTGGTCCATGTTTTCAAGGTCTGTACAGCCCCCGAAATGATCCCGACTTCAAAATGATCCCTAACCCTGAAATGATCCCCAAATCGACCCCGAAATGATACCGTCCCTGAAATGATCCCCATTTCTCTTCAGTCGACCTCAATTAGTTCTTGGAATGGAATATTGTTCTGCCAAGGAATTATTACAAGTCTGTTGCAGCGTTTATGTTCTTGAATCACATTTAACATTTCACTGCAGTTTATATGTTTTTAAGGGGCACCCATCTACTGTTTTCTGTAAAATATCTGTTTGGAGAAGCAAATAATTATTACCTAGAATTTTCTATTACTTAAATATGGCTAAAAATGCTTAGATGAGTGTTCTATTCTCGTACAGTTTTCTAGGCTTAAAAAACTCCCATAATTTTCTTAAGTTTAATGTTTCATATTTTACTCCTTATGTTAGGCTAATTTTTGTAGAAAAAGGAAACCTAAAATTTTCAGATTCAAAAGTGTGATGGAGAGAGGAATAAGAAAAATTATCACCTTCATAAAACATTTGCATCTAAAATTTTCCAGGAAATAACACTGAAACCCTTGTAATTTCAAAAAGCCCCAAGTCTCTAGGATGACCGAACAGATACAAATTTATAGCGCCACTTAGAATGCATTTCCAGAGATCTAAAAGTACTCTAGATAGCCTAAAAAGACTTTTCAATGCATTTAGGAGGAAACCGTTGTTGGGTGTCCCAGTTTTTTTAGCGCTTTTGTCTTTTAAAAGATTCTAGAAAGCGTTAAAACACCATTTTTAAAATTCATTATCCAAGGCATGCAGTTTTCTCTATAGGTAAATCTTTGCTGAAGTCATTGTTTACATTTTTCATCATCAGCATACAACTTAACTCATAGAAGCGGTGACCTTTTATACCAACTAAATTCAAAAGTTGAAAGAGCACACTACCTTAAGCATTTGTACATTTTTCAGCTCTTTCCAAGCAATAATGAAGGAAATATCAGCCATCAAAAACTGTGAAATTGCTGGTTGGCAAAAAAGTTAATGAGCCATACATTCTTTGTAAAATTTCGAAGAGGCAAAAAATGTAAACAAAGATTCACCTATAACCCACCGTGCTATAATTACCTAAGTAATTATAATTAAAGATGTTATCTTTCTTGATGTTATCAGCTGCAGTTCATGGTGTTACTAAAAATATACTAGACTTTGAGTATTAAGTATAAATAATATTTCCGTTTACTCCAGTTCAAAGGGTAATCCCAAATTAATTTTTTTCAAGAATGCGGGCAAGTGAAGATTATTATTGAAACTTTAATTAGTGTTGTGCTTTTTGCTTGATCATAGTTCTAGGATATCATTCCATTCTTAAAATTAATTGGGGATCATTTCGAGGATGACGTGAAGAGAAATGGGGATCATTTCGGGGTCATTTCATGGTTGAGGATTATTTTGTGGGCTGTACAGGTCTTCATTTTCTAGACACCCTAGGTTTAATAGTGCAGTGGTCGTTAGCGAGGAAGAAAGAAAAGTTTCGCACACAAGAAACTGCGACGTCAAGGCTGAAAATGCTAAATGAAGCAGCAAAAAAATTTCCTTACAACCCTGAAGAATGAGATGATTTTTGTTTTTAAGGGGTCATTCTTGTTGTTGTGGAAATTACTGTTGGTTGGGTATTCTCTTGTAATGTGGACATTGTTGAGTCACTGATCGCATTCGTCTGTAAAACCATAGAAATTTCTTTTTGAGACGAATGTCAAAAATATCTTTTGTTTAGCTGGCTTTTTTAAGGTTTAATCCCTAAGCTACTCTTAATATTTTAAAAGCACTTTTATCTCTGATAGTAATCAATTAGCATAATTTTTTACCTGAAAAAGAGGAAAACATAGCTTGATCCACGCGCAAAATTTGACATGGGCGCATCCTTTTGAGGGGAATTGGGCACCAAAACAAGGCTTCTAAGATGGTGGGTGAGAGAGAGGCATGTTTTGGTTTTGTTGAAGGTTTGTACCGATCATTTGTTTCTAAACATTGCTGCACTGAAGGTTTTGCCTCTTTTTATTTATATTATCTTCACAGAAATGCAGCAGGTTGTTTCATGCATGTTCAGTGTGGTACATCAATATCTCTGAGAAGGTAAGATGAACTGCCATATTTTCAGGTAGAGCTTCAGTCTTGTTTCAAACGAATGTTTAACCCTTTGTCTATTTAAGCTCCACCTCTCTTTTACTCAAACCATTGCAAGATCAAGTCATTACTTCAAGCAGTGGTCACAAATACAGGTCACATTCCATGTTTAGAACTTTATCAGTAGTATTGTGATGATTGCTCTGAACTGAGGAATGTGTGACCTACATTTAAATCTGCTATGCATCAAGTGCCTAAGGTACCCTGCGAGCACAGTCTCCTTTGATCTTCCTAGAAAGAGGAGACTCTGCTCGCAGGGTATAATTACTGGGGAATTAGTAAGACCACTGGAATCTTATTTTTGGAATTGCAGTTGCATACTCTGTAACCAAAGGGAAGACTTTTCTATGATTCGGTGGATTTCAGGGATAGAACTCATGAGGGGCCAAGGGGATGGGTTTAAAAGAGCCACTTTCTTGTTTGCCAAAATATCTGTGCAGTATGGTTAAAGTCAACTCCAAGTGAAGTCAAGTTTATTGCGCACTGTCCAAGGTGATACAGAAAATTATAGATTAGAGAAGAAATAGATTGACAACTAATGAGAAGTAAATATGATGTACAAGTTTGGTAAAAGGTGCACAGTGACCAAAGTAGCCAAAAATTTTGTGTCGGTCACTGTCCTGTTTGAGTAAATTAAGGAGTAGTCCAACTTTATAATAAAAAACAACAGAAGGAGAAAAAAAATTAATAATTTGGTGTCCACTATGTCACAGTGTAGGAGACTTCTAGAAAAAATTATCCAGCTTATTTGACCTAGATTTATTTACTAATCTCAGGGGTTTTATTAAGCATCGGAGCTCAGAGAATTCTCCGTCTACTACGCATAATACTCAGGGTAAATTTTAATGAGGTATGGCTATTTTTTATTCTGATGAATCAGACATGGATACGTTATGTTACTGTAAAAAGAAATTATTCCCAGAAATGCGTAATACATAAAAGATCTAATTTTAATGCTAGCAGTTTTAAGCCCAACAAAACTAACAGTAGACATGTTAACTATTAGATGGTTTGCTAAAGTGTGGAGAGTTGACTGTATGCTCGACACTTTTTTATTTGCATGCAAAAAATTATTGAGCAAAAAAATTTCCAGGTCCATTTTCTTAATTTGTCTTTTAAAACTGTTCAAGTCACATTGTGTTTGTACATTTCCTGGTAATTTGTGCCATAAATAAGGCCCTAGATATCTGTTAGAATGTTTTCCATTATAATTAGTTTCCATTGTTTGGATTCATAATTCAGAGATGTACTAATAAAATTATTGGAGATAGCCCATTTTTGATGTTGAACATTAACACCATCAGGTCTTGCCATCTTCTATTACGCAATGTAGGTAATCCTGCTTTTGTTAACCGATTTTTGTATGTTGATACACAGTTCTTGAAAACCGCTCTCAGTCCCTTTTCCTGTATCTTCTCCAGTTTCCGCAGATCATAGATACTCTAAGGAATAGCCAAACAAGTGAGCAATAGGTAACCGCTTTAAACAGGTGTAACTTTGTCTTTTAGGGAACTAGGTTCTTCATCCTCGAGAGGGCACCAATTTTGCAATTTGCTTTCTGACAGACTTGTTGATTGTGTGCACCAAAGTTAAGTTTATTATCTATAAGGACTCCTAATAGTGTTAATGAGCTTGTACATTCAGTTTCTTCATTGTCAATGACAAATTAATCTGCACCTCTTGTGTATTCTTTGCTTTTAACACCAGAAACATAGCCTGGAATTTGTCTTTTGTTTGCCAGCAGGAAATTATTTTTATACCAGTCGGATACAATCTTAGCCTTTTTGTTTAACAGAGTAGCCACTTTTTCAATCAGCTGATGAGAGGCATATATTTGATGGTTAATTGTCTGCATACATAGAAAAATGGCAGTTCTTAATACTATATTTTAAGTCATTCTGAAACATGTTCCACAGCAATGGTCCAAAACATGACCCTTGAGGGCATCCTTTTCTTATATTGTGCAAAGAACTGTTTACTGTAGCAAGCTTAACTCTTCCTTGGCAGTCTTGGAAATACGATCTTAATTAAGAGACGTAATGACTCGTCAGAGAAATTATAGGCTTAAAGTTTCTTGACCATGAGCAACGGAAGGAGAGAGTCAAATGCTTTGCTAGTGTCAGTAGAGATGACCCCCACAAACTTTCCATTGTCAATGCCTCGTCTCCAATCTTCTACGAGTTTTATCAACGCCGTGTAACTGGAGTGACTCTTTCTGTAGGCTGACATATTCTGGGAAAGATGTGAATCCACTTTGGTTACTACTTGCTTGCTTAGCAACTGTTCAAAGACTGTTTACAGCATTTAACACTGTCACAGGCCTATAGTTCTTCTTCTCCATTTTGTCATCTTTCTAGAAAACAGGTACCCAATCCCCTCTCTTCCATCTCTTGGGATAATACCCAGATGTTGTTGATAGATTAAAGTTTTTTGTCAGTGAGGGTTCAAGTTCCTTTGCAGCTAGTTTCAAAATTCTTGGCGGTATTAATTCGGGACCAGTGGACTTTGAAGGATTAAGACCATCTGAGGCTTTAGCAGTTTTGCCATAAGAGATCTCTGTAAATGTGAAGGTATCAGTAGAAGGCCACTGACATATTACCGGTGTCATTTATGTATTATATCTGTACCTAGTCTAATGCACAATATTAACAGCAACAATTTGCCAACAAATCTCTTAAATTTATTTAAAAAAACCTCAACAATTCATTCATACCATACATGATCATCTACTTCAGGTAACTGGAAATTCACAAAAACTCAAAAACTCAAAGCTGGAAATTCACGAAAACTCCTTGTCTTGTTTTGGCATAAAACTTTGGAATGAGATACCTTGTCATATTAGAAATCTTTGTAAAAAGGAATTTACAAAAGTGCTTCACAGAAGATGACTATATTGAGACGTCATTAATAAATGAAAAAGTTTGATTAACAGTTAAGTGATTTCTTAAGAAAAGTATTTGTTTTTTGCTCTCTGTCGATTCCTTGTTTGTTTTTTCTTAGATTTAATGTAATATTAAAACAAAACTCTGATTGAAATAAGAATTATTCTAACTTAAAATATTTTCCTTTTCTTTCCTTTCACTTTATTCTTCTTTTAACTGGGCTGCCCAGATGGGCAATTGCTATTTTTTGCGAGCCAATCTATTGTGATCAATATTTTTATTAAATAAAGTTGAAGTTGAAGTTGAAGTTGAGTTATAAAATGGAGAATGAGATTACACAGTTATATATTGATATGTCAATGTTTGTGACTGGTTGTTTTTACTCACTGTTGTGTAGTGAGGGTAGGATTTTGGCAGAATTGGCATCGCGCGTGACTATTCGCATCACTCTAATCCACATGTATATCTTACGAAAAACGTACAATAATGAGATTTCCTGCTTTGTTTGAGACATCTATGCATTTCTTGTTCAAAGTGATTGAGTAGAATTACGTATACTAGGGAGTCAAGCAACAACATCATGAGTGATGAACATCAATGGGAAGTGGATGTTTTGCAAACTTGGGCTGTGATTTTGACCAATAATGTTTGAGAGTTGAGACTCACAGAGTTAAGTAGCATCAAGGTACATTAACTCATTCACCCCTGAACCGCCCATGGAGATCCATGTCCCTTCCACTGTTTGTGACATCATCAGTTTTAATGGTCAAGGACAACCTTGTTAGCTTAACTTGTGCAGGGTGAAGAGCTCTTTCAAACCAGACCAGAATGAGCACAATTCAGTCAAGGAGACGGGAGAAAAAAAGAAAAAACATACATTCAACTTTGACTTGCCTCACTAACTGTGAAACTAGCTAATTAGTGATTGACATATAAACTGACCAACTGACTGACTGAGAAATTGAGAAAGCAATGAATGAATGAATGAATGAACAACTTTATTAACGTGTCAAAATCTTCTAGCTGGCCACAAGTAGCGTACTAATCAGGGACACCTAGTTATGAAAATTAACTAGCAAACTGTACATTTAATAATATGCTTTCCAAACTAAGGGGGCATCTGTAAAGCAAGATTTGACTTCAATGTTAATGGGTCTGTTCTGAAGATAACTGATGAGCTTCATTAATGTTTCCAGATCAGATGCCACAGAAAGACTGATGGACCTTCATGAGCCAAGAGATTTTCTTATCTTCACTACTGTAAGTAGTATGTTTTGCTTCATAATCCAGGTCTGCATGCACTGCATGTTTGCATGTTTGCCAGCTGGTTCAAAGTGTGAGATTAAATGTAATCCAGGGGGAGCTGTTTTTGTACCTAATTCTTTCATTTAAGAGCCAATGTCCGAAAATATTGAGAATCTCAAATCATTTCTAAAATCTTGAATTTTGTCTAATACCACCCAAAGAACCCTTTAGGTGATATTAAGAAATCCTCAAGCATGTTACATTTTGAGAAATTTGCTCTTGTGTTTAAAACTCATTTTGTATGATTCTGACTTCTTGTTATGTTCATTTTTACTAAAGTAAATCTATTATCTGATATAGTTTGTCAATAGTTTATTGAGGCATTTTGAAAACAGTTCTTGAAGCCTTTTGGACTTGACCAGGATGGGCCAGAAGCATTTTTACTTCCGCGATTCTGTTGCTCGTTTTTCAGGAATTTTGTTTTCTTTTTATATTTTTTGATGGACAATTTCGCCTTTTTAGTTTTTCAGATGGCAGCACCTATTTAGATACCTAAATTTCCGTCTTTTCTTTACACTTTGGTGGGCTAGAAATAACTTTGGTGTGATTACTTCCTTTGTTTACACGTTTTCGCTTAGATTGCATATCACGTCCTTGTCGCTAACGGTCAGGCCCGAGGGGTTCTATTAAAAAATTTATTTTTTGCAAGCATTTTGATCACAGAGATGAAACTTCAGGTCCAAGTAAAAGAATTACAGCTCTTTCATGTAGTACAATCATATTTTAAGTTTGAGACATACCAGAATCAACTTTTTGTGGTTAAACCTGGGTGTTATTTCGACCGCCAAAACAGCACACAATCAAGGTGCAAACAATGAAAGCCAAAAACTATTTTTCAAAAGATACCGTATTTTGCGAGACATTTTTATGTAGTCTTAAAGCTTTGGGTAACTGGTAAAGGCATGTGCATCATCATGTCAAAAGGAGCTTTTGTGCACTTTTACTGCTTCCTCAAAATTTTCAGCAATTTCGCGAATAAAAAAATGTATTTTTATTGAATTTTTGAACTTTTCCAAATTTATCAAAATGTAAAGTGCTTGAGGATTTCTTCATGGGGCCATTTATACAAGGAAAAATAAGACGCGTCTTACTTGAGACGCGAACTGTACCATTTATACAAGCATGTCTTATCTAAGACAAAAACAGCTTGTATAAATGGATCATGCCTTATTTCTGTTCTTGACGTGTTTTTTTCATGTGAATGTTGCCTGTAGCAATGGCAATTCAACATTTGTCCAGGAGGTCTGCTATTGCCCTCGACCTTGCATAACTACAAAAAATCATTTTTTTCAGCAGTGGACCATGTGTTTCATTTTGCCTTTGTCGGCATGCTCATTATACTGGAGTGAAGAAACAAATAGAGCTTAAAACTCTTAGAATAGATGGCAACCCAAGGAAATGAAAACGTGTCTTAATTTGTTAACAACTTTTCCCTGCCAGTAGCATGCCAGTCTGCCACAGGGCAAGCGAAAAATCCCCCCCCCCCCCACAAATTAATGCATACGTACCATGCATTCACGTCTTATGTAAGACGCCAAGGTCATTTATACGAAGTCTTTCTCCTATTACCTAAGACGCGTCTTATCTAAGAACAAGTGTTAAGGGCTGTTCTAAAATAAGACGCGTCTTAGATAAGTCATGTCTTATTTTAGATGAAAGGTGCTGTTTATACGGAAAGTTCAAACAAGACGCGTTTTATTTTTCCATGTATAAATGGCCCTAATATCATTTCTTGAAAGGGTTGTCTGGGTGGTATTAGCCAAAATTTGAATTTTTAGAACTGATTTGAGATTCTTGATATTTTCCAACATTGGCTCTTAATAGTTATTTCTCCATCAAGTGTACCACTTTTGGGAGTAGAAATTTATCCATCTTACTGTTTCATTAAAAACGAAAAACTAAGATAGAAACGTTTTCTAAATAAAATGCAAAATAAAACATAATTATTCCAAAAAAAAGTTGAATCAACAGTGCAATTTCCAGTAACCCCTAGTCCCTGTAACCCCTTGTCACCTGGTTTAGCCTTGATTAACCAGCTGTGTAATCTCCTGTTGTCCCTTGTTACATATGTACTTCCTTTAACCCCTTATAACCTCTTTTAACTCCCCTGTAACCCCTTATAATCCCCTTAAAGAAACATTAGAGTCAGACTGGTTTACAAATTGCAGAAAAAAGAAATTTGCCTTTTGTTAATAATTTAATAGTGATTTTATCAATGCTCAACGGACCAATGACTGATTAACTGAGCAGTTGACTGACTGACAGACAGAGCATCGCAATAACTGACTGGCTGACTGCTGACCAAGTAACATACTGACTAACTGACTGGCTATACCTACCTGACTAACAGACTGACAAATTAATTGAGTACTGACTTACATGTAGCAAGTAACTGACTGACTTACAAACTGACAAACTGAGCAACTAACCCTCTGACTGACTTAGGACAAACTGAGAAACAAGCTAATTGACTGTCTGACATACAAACTGACCAACTGACTGACTGAGAAACTGACTAATTTACTTATTAACTAATCAGCTGACTTAATAACTGAATAATCTTTTGATTAACAGAAAGACTGACTGATCAAACAATGTACCAAGTGACTGTCTAACTTCATGCAGCTGACTAAGCAACCTGATTAACTGACTGACTGGCTGACTAACTGAAAAAGCAACTGACTAGGTGACTGGCTAGTCCTCTGACTGACAGACTGACTGAACAACTGACTGAGTTACTGAAGGAGGGGAGGGAACTGTTATCAAAGCAGGAGTGCTGTTTGCTAGTACAGTCATATTATTGGTATTCATGAAAATGTGATGCAGTCAAACCTTTTTAATATGGACACT
>NC_133206.1:33227023-33247023 GCF_958299795.1 Porites lutea
TCTAAGCCTGTTTCATAGTTATATATAACCAAATTATTTGATTATCTCAGTTGCAAATCTACTAATTAGGGTAATTTGTTGCTTTAAAAGAACAAAAGCAACTCAATAAGGTTGTAGGATAGAGTGGCAGTTGTGCAGTTGGAGGGGGGAGGGGGTGGGGGGTGACACCTGCTTGTATGTCCAGGAGGGTTAGGGTATTTTTCAGGGAAGACAATATTTAAGTCAAGCATTGGGTGCTCTGCATTCAATAAAAAGGTACTGTTCTACTATTGGGAACAGAGCTGAGCATAAAAAAAATTAAAAATTTATTAAACTTTTGTTTCTCATTCCTCATCAGATGCTGCCTACAGACAGGAGCAAACCAGCACCAGGCAGCCAAGATTTAAAGCTTATCTTCAGTACTGTGAGTGCTGTATATTTTACTTTGTAATCCAGCTCTTGAGTGAACCAGACTGTCCGCCAGTTTGTTCAAAGTGATTAAACTAATGCAGGAAAAACAGAAAGCAACAAATTCATGCACACAGTTAATTGATCACCTCCAAGTGTACATTTATTACTGAAGGGTGGACTAATTTGAGAAGGTTACAAAAACAGAAAAATCAAATTAACACATAATGTCAGAGAAAAAATTAAGCCAAATTTAAAACAAAACAACATTGCATCAGCCTAGGCAACATTAATTTTGCATCCTCCTTGTTTGCTGCTTTCTAGTAAAGTAATTATTTCGGAACCTAGAAGATCATTAAAATCTTTACTCTGAGATCAGAATGAAGAGAAAAAGAGTGCTGGCCATTAAGCAATTGACCTTCCATAAAAAAAAAATTTGCAGAAGCCAAGAGCAGGTTCAACTTCTACATAATAAAAAAATCACTAATTAAATTACTTCTTGTTAAATTGATGCTTAAAGGCCAAGCAAATGAACAAGTCAAATTCTTTTACAGGGATTTATTAATTCAGTTCTTCCAAGCAACAGACGCTTTACTCGGCTGTCTAATTTTTACGTACAAAACAATGTTCAGTTTTACATACATTGGGTCCAGAATGTAATTTTGAAATAAATGGAAGAAATTAAATTTTGATTATTTAGGAGGCTGATTTTGTTTGAAGAAAATTTATTGTTAAATTTGAGGTGACATGCATTTGTTGGTTAAGTACTGTTAATGGTCTTCAAAAATGACCTTGATAGTCACTATCTGTTTTCTCCTGTATTAGTGTTGATTATTACTTTGTTCAACAGTGTCACAACTTTATTTTATCAAATGCCAAGTTCTGCTAAGATTATTAGGAGTTAGGACAGATATGCAATCTGCCAAATGGTTAGGAAAAGGGGAACATGTACTCACACTTTATTTAAACCTTCAAGTCATTATTAAAGTCATCCAAAACAACTAGTTTATACTCAGTAGATGTCTCTTTCTCACTGATGTGGTGCTGAAGTTACTAAGTGACTCGGTGGTTGACTGTCTAACTGAAATTGAAATTTTTTTGTTCTTTCTTTTTTCACAAAATAAGCCTAGAAATAGTGTTTGGTGGTGTTTTGGATAGAAAACAAGCCTCTCCAGACTATAAAAATGTTGGTTTTACATGGTAGGCAATTTGGATTTTTCCTAAGGAGTTAGTCCATGATTTTTGGATTTTTTCATTTTACTGTTAGGCGGTGTTTGGGGGAGAAAACAATTTGTGGTTCTACACTATAGAAATATCAAAATAACTCTGTTAGGTAGCCACCAAATTTGATTTTCCAAAGGGGTTATTCCATGATTTTGGTCAAAAATTTGCAATTTCTTTGTTCTTTCTTTTTGGGCAAAGTAGGCCTTAGGAACAATTTTAAATAGGAAAAAAGCCTTTCTGCACTATAAAAATATTAATTAAAGATAGTCACCAAATTGGATTTTTCCTAAGGGGTTAGTCCATGATTTTGGACAGAAATTTGAAACTTTTTTATCGCCTCTATTTGCACAAAATAAGCCTAGAAAAAATGTTTGGTGATGTTTTGAATAGAAAACAGATCTTTCCAGTCTGTAAAAAAAATCAGTTTTACATGGTCACCAAATTGGATTTTTCCTAACGGGTTAGACAATGCTTTCGGTTAAAAATTTGAAATTTCTTCATTATTCCTTTTTGGGACAAATAGGCCTAGAAATTGTGGTTGGTGATGTTTTGCAAAGAAATTAAGCCCTTACAGTCTACCGGTATAAAAATATCGATTTTACATGGTCACCAAATTATGTTATTCCTAAGGAGTTAGCCCATGATTTTGGTTAAAAATTCGAAATTTGAAATTTCTTTTCTTTTGGGCAAAATAGTCCTAGAAATAGTGTTTGGTGATGTTCTGGATAGGACACAAGCCTTTCTGCAGTATTAAAATATTAATTTGAGAGTGTCATCACTTTGGAATTTTCTCAAGGAATTAGTCCATAATTTTGGACTTAAATTGAAATTTCTTCTTTGTGTGTTTTTGGGCAAAAATGTCCTAAAAATAGTGATTGGTACTACGATTGGGGAAGTTTCAAATAGGAAACAAGCCTTTTTGTGGTATAAAAATATTGATTTTTGATAGTCACCAAATTTGATTTTTCTAAAGGGGCAGTCCATGATTTGGGACAAAAATTTGAAATTTCTTCTTTGCATTTTTGAGAAAATTGGCCTAGAAATAGTGTTTGGTGATATTCTGTTTTTGGGCAAAATTTTGAATTTTTTTTCATTTTTTCTTTTGAACAAAATAAACCTAGAAAAATGTTTCGTGATAGTTTGGATAAGAAGCAAGCCTTTGCAGACTTTAAAAATATTGATTTTGCATACTCACCAAACTGGATTTTTTCTAAGTTGTTAATACAATGATTTGGGGCAAGAATTGAATTTTATTTTTTATTTCTTCTTTTTGGACAAAACAAGCATAGAAAAAGTGTTTGGTGATATTTTTTATTAAAGCAAGCCTTTGCAGACTGTAAAAAAGTCGATTTTAAATATTCATCAAATGGGATTTGTCTAAGGGGTTAGTCCATAATTTTGGGCAAAAATTTTAACTTTTTCAATTCATTGTTCCTTTTTTGGCAAAATAGGCCTAGAAATAGTGTTTGGCGATGTTTCAGATAGGAAAAAAGCCTTTCTGCAAGACAAAAATATCGATTTTCGAATAAGCCATTCTGTGCCATAAAAATATTGGTTTTAGATAGTTGCCAAATGTGAAATGTCCTAAGGGGTTAGCTCATGATTTCGGGCAATTGGAATTTTATTTTTTATTTCTTCTTTTTGGACAAAACAAGAATAGAAAAAATGTTTGGTGATATGTTTGATTAAAGCAAGCGTTTGCAGACTGTAAAGAAGTTGATTTTAAATAGTCATCAAATGGTATTTTTCTAAGGGGTTAGTCCATAATTTTGGACAAAAATTTTAAATTTTTCATTATTCCTTTTTGGGCAAAATATGCCTAAAAATAGTGTTTGGTGATGTTTAGAATAGGTAAAAAGCCATTCTGCACTATTAAAGTATCGATTTTAGAACAAGCCATTCTGTGCCATAAAAATATTGATTTTAGATAGTCGCCAAATGAGAAATTTCCTAAGGGGTTAGCTCATGATTTTGGGCAAAAATTTTCATTTTTTCATTTTTTCTTTTTGAACAAAATAAGCCCAGAAAAAATGTTTCATGATATTTTGGATAAAAAGCAAGCCTTTACAGACTATAAAAATATCGATTTTAGATAGCCACCAAACTGGATTTTTCGTAAGGGGTTAGTACATAATTTTGGACAAAAATTTCAAATTTCTTCTATGTTTATATCTGGGCAAAGTAGTCCTAGAAATAGCATTTGGTGATGTTCTGGATAGGAAACAAGCCTTTTTGCATTGCAAAAATATCGATTTTTGATAGTCACTAAGTGGGATTTTTCCTAAGGGGTTAGTCCATGATTTTGTTCAAAAATTTTAAATGTCCTTATTGTTCCTTTTTGAGTAAGGTAAGCCTAGAAATAGTGTTTGGTGGTGTTCTTGATAGAAAACAAGCCTTTCTAGACTATAAAAATATCAATTTTAGATTGTTGCAGTCGGAGATTTTTCCTAATGGGCTAGTCCATTATCTAGGACAAAATAGGCCTCGAAATAGTGTTTCAGTGACGTTCTTGATAGAGAAAAGTCCTTTCTGTACTATAAAAGTATAGAGTTTAGGTAGTCGCCAAATTGAATTTTTCTTAAGGGGTTAGCCCATGATTTTGGGCAAAAGTTTGAAATTTTTTTATTGCTTCAAAATAAATCTGGAAAATGTTTGGTGATCTTTTGGATACAAAACAAGTCTTATTTGGTAGATTGCATATCTGTGTTAACTCATATATCCATTAATTTTTCTGTGATCTTGTTGGGTGCATTTCAAATCTCTCTTGCTTATCCTCCAGCCCCCTCTGAGAAAACAAGAAATTTTTCAAGAACATGGAAAGACCACTCTGCAGAATGACTTAATACATTTCATAAAAAAATTTGATAGTCCTTGATGAGCTGGCTGCTAATTAATTGCACTTTATACAACCGATCAAATACACCATCCTGATATATCTAGTACAGCGTTTTCACTTTGGAGGGGAGAGTGCAGAGCAGGGAGAAGGTCCTGTTCTCTCGGTTCACTGTATCCATAGCAACGTATTCTCAAAATTTGAATGTATAATGAAAACAAAATTCTCACTAAAACACAATTAAGATGGAATGAGTTGTCAGTATTTTTTGTGCAAAAATATACCTGAAATTTCAACTTTTTCGTGGAGGAAAAGTGGGGAGATTTTGAAAACCTGCGCCCAACCTTTTCGATTCCAAGAAAGACCAACATGTTACATTTATTTTGTCAATAAATTATGGAATCAAGGCAAATTGAAGAGACTTTTTCTCGATGCACAGCACCTAGTTAGGAGAAGTTACATGTCATAGCTGTAATAGCTTGGCACCTTGGAACTGGAAGTTCACAGTAACTAAGGACTTGTAAATTAGCGGTTTGTTTCTCCATAACAATGCAATCCAGAAATACATATACAACTTGAAACTGTGGTTTACAGCAACTCGTCTCAAACTCGCAATCTTTTTTCGGCCGTTTTTTAGAGTCGTCGCGTAACATCGTGAGACCAAAGAACGACCGCAAAGAAGATCAAACAAGTTATACATCAGTTAGAACATAGCAACGTTTACCAAATCATTTGGGGTTTTCTATGCATATGTATTTGTGGGTAATTTTAATGAGAAACAAACCGCTTACTGAATAAGTCTGAAGTTTATTCCCTTATGTTCTCCTAACTTTTGGAGCCCAAGCAATCACAATGACGACGGCAACAGTGGCACCTAACAAAAGGTTTCAGATGCACGCGCGCTATTTCGTTCACTTTTCCACCGTTGTATGCAAAATAACATAAAATTATTGACTAAATTCAAGGTTTTGTAGAGATCACAAACTCCCTGACATGAAATTTAAAATTAATATCACGCATACAAATTCAATTCCCTGACAGGGCAGGGAAAATGTTATAGGTATATTAAGCATGCTAAGAAAATCAAGCGAAAGAATGCCTAATATTCAGATAACTGCGCTTTATTTTTTCAAGTGCCGATCTGACTGTCGTCGCTGTATTGATTGCTGAAGCTTTATTGTATGTGAAGCAGAACTTGGATTATTGTAAGGCCCAGACAAACAGTGAAACATTACACGCAGTAACTTTGCATTGTGTTTCTACTCCTATTAAGAGTTATCATGTAATATTAAAACGCGAAGTCTTTTCTTTACAACTTTTCGGACGTTTTTTAGGGCTGGAAACACAGTGTAATTGTAAGGCTGGTCTTTTGCTAGCGGCTTGCCACAGGCTTAAGTTTAGTGAAGTCATCAACAGCTGAAGTTTACTTATATTCAAAACTGAAGGTGTGAGCACAAAGAATTGGAGAACAGACAAACTTAGTCTTATTCTGTCGTCGTAAAGGATTAACACAACACGAGCTGGGAAAAACAAAACACACATGGTTTTGGTTTATTTTCCTTACGCTTGTGTTGCGTTTATTCTTAACACGGACAAATAAAATAAGTGCGTCGGGTTTCCAATGTTTGTGCTTATGCTTTTGTTGTTGATATTTTCACTTAACTGGCGCCTGTGTTCTTGTCGCTAGTGAGAACAAGTCTTAACTGCGCGTAATGTTTTACTGTGTCTGAGCCTTTAGGGGGTTTATCTGGTTCACTCAAGTAGTTGGATTACAAAGTAAACAGCACAGGTACTGAAGATAACAGTATTTTATTGAGGAATAAAGCTTGTCTCTGTTGTCCATTTATTTACAATAAAAAAATTATAAAAAAAAGTAATCTAGCCTCCCCCGTCCCTGCCGGGCTGCTTCCACTCTCCTCCGAGTCGGTGTTCAATCTTCTGTCCTCATTTGATATTCCAACTTTAAAATCCTGGTCTGTTTTATCTGATCACCTCATTCAAGCTGGGGGCAGTTGGACACTTAGAAAATCTGGTTGTTTGTCCCCAAGTGGGGAGGGCAGCGTGAAGGAAAGTGAGAGTTTGCTCCTCATGCCCTCAGGGTATCATTCAACTTTGTCACAATACCACACCAAATTAATTTGGAATTAAAATTAGCCAAAACTTTTTGTAGTGAAAACTATAATTTTGATTTGAAAGTGCGTGTCTGCAAAGTCAATATATCGTGAAAAATATCCAGAGTCGTGGACAAGAAAAAAGAGGGCGCAAGACAGTGAAACTCAGTCTTCAGTGGGTCTCCGTCCTCGATGCCCAGAAAATTGAACAAAGAATCGCGCTGGTCTGACCGACCTTCATTCCACAAACTTCACCAAAGAGCACAAGTCAAAAATAATCTCTCCTCTGCGAAGCTACTGATGTTGGATTTCTCTCGTCCTAGTTGTTTAGTATTTAGTATTAAGACCTACATTAAAGGAAATTTGGAAGTGAAAATAACGCGGATTGTTTACGCGTCGTTTATTATTGCTGTTATTCTAAAGAGTCGAAATTATCTGAAAGTAATAAAGCGAAAGATTAAGAAGCAAAATTTACGCAGTACTGCTACAGTGCCGCGTAAATTATGCATTAAATATTTCGTTTTATATCTTAAAATTGGTTGCCCTTATAATCTAATGTTGAATTGGTTTAAATCAGTGCCCCGTAGGTTCGCCGTCAAATTTCGCCAAACTAAAGGGATTAAAGCTATCTTGAAAGATGATTTAAATATTTGCTTGTAAATTTAAAAATTTGCTTCCCGTACAAATAATGCGATTAATTCTCTCATTGAAATAAAGGTTTATTTCTACCTTAAGAAATTAGTGCGAAAGAAATGTGAAGCTAGTAATATTTAATGTTTCAGTTCCTAAAAAAAATTTGGATTCGATAGCAAGTCTTTAAACCTATAAATCTTTATGTTTTTTGCATAATAATTATTTAAATTGTCCTATGTTTAAGTTCCCACGAGATTCGAAGCTTAAGTCACGATGGTCACGCTAGCTGTCTGTACCAGCATTGCGTGACGATCGTGACAATAGCCCAAATAGCGTGGAAATCCGGTAGTGACTTGAAAGGGTACTTCAAATCGGGAATCCGATAAATGACTGGAACTAGCCAAATGTATACATTTTTAATATAACAAAATAATGATCTTAAGTATATGGTTCCAGACCTTTATCCGAAACCCTAATTTGAAGCATCAATAATTGAAGTCACCAACGAGAAATTGCCCTACAGCGCGAAAGTTAAGACTTGGCAAAAATGTTTATTCTAGCTGTTTTATACATAAGGCTATCCGAAATTTAGGTCAAGTTAACCTGATTTTTCACACAGCCCAAGGAAATCTATTCTATGTCCTTCTTAAAAATAAGGATATAGAGCAGATTACCACAGCTGTCTGATTAATCAAGTATTTCCTTATTTCGAAAATGGTTTAGTATCTAGAGCTGATATTATTAGTCTAACATCAACAGCCATTTTTGTTTGCCTATTGTTTTCAGTTGACCAAAAAACAACAGGTAAAAAAAAAAGATGTTGATGTAACCTAAACTTAGTTTTGATAAATTTGTTATAATCTGACGCAGGAAAAAGATGAAAAATGAAATAAATTTGGACCTATTTATGAGCGTTGTTTTGTTTTTATGGTTTTAGTTAAATTTTCAGCTAATTAGGTAGGAAAAAGATGGAAATGAGATAAATTGGGACCCATTTATGAGCGTTGTTTTGTTTTGCGGTTTTAAGTTAAATTTTCAGCTAGTCAAAAACTATCAGTACAAAATTTGGCAATTATGGGAATGATTTATATGCTATTTTTGTTTTTGTGCAATATTTTGGAAAGCTATTTATTGTTAGGAAATGAAAAGCTTTACGTTTAGAAGAGAAATCCTTAACCAGTTGCCCCCCATTAGAAAGATTCTTAGTGACTATCAGCTCAATTTGATGTCATTTGTGAAAATCCATCCAAGCCAGACCAATGCCATTCAGTGCTCAGTTCTCTGCCCTCGAATCATCCGTCGACACACCTACTACGTGAGCCGGGGAGCACGTTCTTGCACCCCCGTTTTCAATCCTCAACAGTGAAACATTCCCAGACATATTGTTTGCAGACAAGCAACTTTCTTGATCGAAATGGTTATTATTTTTTTGGAAAAAGGTGTGGTATTATAACAAAATAAATGAATCCCTAAGAACATGAGAAGCAAACTCTCACCTTCCTTCACGCTGTCCTCCCCACTTGGGAACAAACGGCCAAATCTTCCAAGTGTCCAACTGCCCTCAGTATGAATGACAGGATCAGATAAAGTTTCCCAGGATTTCTCAGTTGGAATATCTCAGAGGACATCAGAATTCACACCTTCTCAGAGGCAGAGCTTCCACAGCCCAGCAGGGACGAGGTTGGCTAGATTTAAACATGACCTTTCCCAAGTGATGGGCTCCTAATCTTGTGCGTGTGCCACCTGAGGTCTGAAATTCAATAAGTGCTTAAAAAAAAATAATGAAATGCTAATGGCCTTAGAAACCAACCAACAATTCTTGATGACACCACTGGTTTCCCCATGAAATGACTCAAAAATAAAGAATAAGTGAAGAAATTCTATACTAATGACATGTCACTATTCAGATTTGGGTAGTGCTTCTGATTAGTTGTGCCACAAGGATAATGTGTCGTTACCAATCAGAAGCCATACCCAGATATGGTTAGTGACAAGTCATGAGTCATCATTTTGTCGGAAAACCAGTGATAGCATCTCGAAAAGTCAGGTGTTTTCAAAGGCTTAGCTAAGGCAAGCCTAACAAAAAATTAATAACATTAAGATAACTAATGCAAGCTCATTAGCATATTAAACAAAGCTAGATACTTCTTGGCGCTACAAGTGCCCTCGTAATGTAAACATGTATCGAACTAATGCTTTGATTATGTGCAGAAAAATGGAAAAAAAGAATGCCAAGGAGTAAATTCCTACAACTGACATGCCAGACCTTTTCAAACCTATGGAAATTGAAAAAAAAAAAAAAAAATTCCAGAGAGCAAATGTAACACCAAGAAAATTAATATATTTAAGTAGAATATACAATCAATAGTCTGCAGTCTGTGAAACCTGTGTAAAAGAATAAGTTCTCAAAAGTTAATAAAAAATTGTTTTAGTTTAAAAAAAAATCAGCAACTTGGAAAGAAATTCTTACTACTTCAAGTTGCCTAGAAAAAAATTAAACAGAGGCAGACTGGAGATTGCCTTAGACGTAACGTTCAAGTAAGCTAATGAACAATCTACTTTGTGTTATAATACTTAAGATCCTAATTTTTCTAAGATATTTCTCAAGCTCACTGTTTCTTAAGAATTTCCAGTTACTTTTGAGTTCTTTTTTTAATTAATCTGAAGATGGCAAAATCCATAGTGCACCGACCTTACTTTGAAGTGCCAACAGAGACCAAAATCAATCATCAACTTATTAACAATCAAAAAAAAAAATGAAACTCTGCCTACTTGATACTTACATACATTCTCCTTACTAGTACGATAAGAGAGGTAAGAAGGAACAGTAAGGAGAATTTGTCAAGTGAAATTGGGACTTCAAGGATTAAGGTCACTGTGGTTGATTGCTTTGCCATTCCTATCCATACTGTGCTGTGTAGCCTATAAATGTAGATGCAACTCCAGCTGTAGCTTCCTGGCCACTGATAGCCAGAGAGATGCCTTGGCTGACAAAGCTCAAGCTTATCTTTTCCCTTAATGGAAGATCATCATAACTTTTATGGTCAAGGTGTCTACATTCTACCCATATAATTATATCATAGCTCTTAGGTTATCTGTATTGCCATGATGTTGTCTTGAAAATTTAAAGATGTATACCTGTACACTACTACTATTTCTGGCAGCCTGTATAGTCCCTGACTAAAGTAATATGTTACTTAGGAGGTTTGGAGCTAATATTGTGCTAATGAGCTTGCTGAAGAATGTTTAATTCTAGCACCAATACTGTATAAGTGGACTCCTGGTCCTTTGAACCTCTTGATTGTTCAAATTAAAACTTGTTTTCCTTCCCCTGAAGTCACTGTATTTTTTATATTATGCCTTGGAATTTCTCAAACAGAAAATGGCAAGAAAGCCCAAGGCACAAAACAAAGCTTAACATCTCTCTAATTCTTTGAACTCCTAGTTTTGTAAAACCAATTTCCATTTTCACAAGAGGTTCAAAAAGTCATAGTTACACTGTGTTAAGATAACACAGGAAGCACAAGAACTCCTATAATGAAGACAAGTTGCAATAGAAAGTGGACCTATGAAAAGAATTGAGTGTGTGGCGAACTTTAACAAAAGGAATAAAATTAAAGCAAAGTTAAAAAATTCTGCCTGTATGATTTATTTTTGCTGTGATAAGTTTTTGATGCTTCCAATGCCTCTAATCATACAGGTAACATTGGGCTTCCCACTGTTCTAACCTTGAAAGCCATTGCTTTTCCGGGAAATGTCAGGGACTGATTTCCATCAGACCAATGCAATAACATTTTGCTAGTTTATGAAAGATTATGGATTAAAAAGACCACATCTTCCTTAATTTTCCTCTTGTTTTTGAGATGTCTCCCCCATAATTGTTTACCCCTCCTCTTACTCCTCCAACCTTCCTTGAAAGGCAGATAGGGGCTTACCGTGTTGAGCTGTTACGATTTAGGTGTGTAATAATCTATATATTTGTAGCCATGCCCACCTAACAACTATAAATTTATATTAAAATATTATAATATCATGATCACTATTATTTTAGCAAGATTTCCTTTGAGCAGTGAAGCACTAGGCCAGGGGGGAGGGGGGGGGGGGTACTTTATGAACTTTTGGGTGAGGATGTGTCACTGGGACCCTCAACTCTTACCCCTCACAAAAACCTAGTTCAGCTCTATTTTGCTATTCTTAACCACACCAAACTGGTCTTAAATTATGTTTTGAAACAATATCTCTGTATCTATAAGTTAGCAGATGAAATACTGGTCTTATCTTTTATAAAATTGCCAAATCCTGAGGAAAAATCATAATTATATAATCCCTAATTAATTTAATATTATTCTTGGCTATAGAGTTTCAATCACCATTGTCTTGCGAGAATCAGCCCTTTTCCCTTTTCTTCCCAGAGGAAAATCTCTTGTGTAAAAATAAATGGCATATGTACTACTCAAAGGAATCTTGTGTTTGAAGTTAATTTGTAAATAGTACAAATAAGCTTCTAGAACTATTTGCAAATTTTGTTTAAATAGGATTTTTTTGGAACAAAATAATCCAATTTGAAAATAAAACTACTTGCTTAATTTATGAAAACTTTGCCTAATTGATAAGTTCCTGTCCAGTTGCTAAATTGAACTTATTTGTACAATTACGGTGGCACACACACTGTATAATATATCATTGTTCTTGTAATACAGATACCTTAAGCATTCCCTCCAAGTGTGAATTACAGAATTTCTTATTAAAATTTGACCTCATTACAAATTCAGCGATCTACTCTATAACTGAAATGTGCTGAAAATCATACTGTGACTGAATTTTCATTGGATAAAAAAGTAGGTTTTCTTTGAATTTGGAAAGTAAGCTGTAAACTGTGGGTGGAATTCAAAGGAAAATTACTTCACTTTTGTTGGGAATACCATGGACCTGTTTTGACTAATGCATGAAGTCCTATTTGCTGAAATAGTCAATATCTTGGTTTTGTTTTATGTTTTTGGTTTTGATTTTTGTTCAATGCCAAACTAAAAGAATTTGCCTAACTGCTGTTGAATGGGGGTTGTGGAACAACAGCTGGGTGAAAAACCTCCCCGTACGTCCACTTGCTCCTAGGAGGAAAACTCCCGGGCCAGCTGTACCCCGCATTCAATGACCTCCCGGGCTGGGTCAGAAATATTCTAAAACTAAGTACCTCTGTTGAGCCAGGCTGGGTACTGGCTGTAACTGTAAATTATTTATGATTACATAAACATTAAACTAGGTATTCATAATAAGTTGACTTTGATGATACCAAACTCTACTGACACCAGCCTCTTCACTGTTGGCTTTTAAACTCCTGTATGGAGGCATTGATGAATCGCTAACCAGTTTGCCAAATCTGATGTTCTTCTGTGCCTGAGAAAAAATAAGAATCCATATTCACTCAATTGTTAACTTATTTGTGACTTGTTGCTGACGTTTGGCTTGTATGTATTTATAGTAACAGAGTTAAGCAAGGGATGTAACAAAAGTTTAATGTCTAAAACTGAGTCACAAACGTAAATGACTTCATAAGAGGGGTGTAGCTACCTGAACACATGGTGCATGACTGCATTCCTAAAAAAGACTAAAAGACTGACTGCAATAACTAAGATGACTAACGAGGTAACCAGGGTGCCTTCAATGACTAGAGTAACTGGGATGAATGAGATGACTTAAGTACCTGAGATGGCAAGGGTGAATGGAATGATTGTAATGATTAGGACTAGGATGGCTTGGATGACTGGGAGGATCTAAGGGACTGTTTACATGCCACCGGGGCGACTTTCGCCCCGGAGTGAGTTCACTCCGGTTCCCTCTCATGGCTCTATATTTGTTTATATGGTACCACCACAAAATGTCATGCCAGCGCGAGTCACCCCAGCATGAGTTCACCCCGGTTCTTGTACCGGGGCGAGAATTTCACTCCGGTACGAAAACTCACAACGGTATCATGTAAATGCGAAACGACCACCCGTTATGGTGGGAAATCAGTCTGCCGGTAGACTGGAATGGGTAGCACATGCGTAATGTTTGTGATTTTGAATCACAAGTGTATTTTATCAACATGAAGTGTACCTTCAAATAACAAGATATGAAATGGCCCAGTCATCATGTAAACGCGATATGAAATCAAAAAGTTATCCTGGTACGAAACTCGCGCCAGTGCACGTTTTGTCATGTAAACACCCCCTAAATGACTGGAATGACTAGGAGGTCTATGATTACTGAGATCAATAGGAGGACTGGGTTAACTGGGATGACTGTGGTGACACAGATGGCTGGGATGACTAGACAGACTAGGATAATTAGGATGACTAAGATGACTAGGATGACTCGGATGACTAAGGTGACTGAGATGACTAGGGTGACTGGGATAACTGAGATAACCAGAATGACTGCTGGGAGGACTATAGAAAAACTATGTTGACATGCATGACTGGGATGCCTGTTATGGAAAGGATAGAGCGATTTTCATATGACCTTGAAATGAGAATGCACAAACAAAACAGAAACAAGAAATGAACTGAAATAGAGCGATCATAGCTTTGGTTAAGTGAATGCTCGGGTGAGTAAACTTAGTTTTCATAAATTTGTTATAATCTGTGTAGGGAAAAGATGGAAATGAAGTAAATTTGGACCTTTTTGTGAGCATTGTTTTGTTTTTATGGTTTTAATTAACTTTTAGTATTGAAAAAGTTCAAGGGAAAAAAGTTAGATTATGAAAGGTTTCAACCCATGAGTCATTTCATAAGTTGAGTATTATCATCTGGGTGAACGTAGTTCTGAATAGGACATTTGTTGACAATAACAGCTGTTTCAACAACCTGTGCGCTAGCACACTAACCTTGTTTAGTTATTTCTGTTATTTGGTTATTTTTTTTATTTATCAATTTAACTATTCAATTTTTGTAATTAATAATTATTGCAATATCTTGTATACCAGTTGTATCTTGTCTATTTTAGTTTGGTAATGTCATTCTTTGTTTGTCAATATTGTATATTGTATTGTACCTATCAATAAGCTTCAATATTAGGGCCTGTTTACATGGAGGTGGGGGACCCCAGGTAGGTGAGGTAACTCGCTAAGGTGGGGTAACCCGCCTGTCCATATAATCTCTTATTTAAATTTGATCACGTTTACATAATAGGTGGGGTGACCCACCACGACGGGTAACCCGGTCTGCCTGACCAGGAAACCCTCTCAGCCGGGGTCAAATTTTGCCACGTAAACGTTTCAAGGTGGGGTAACCCGCCTAGCCAGTGTCGGATTCACTATACTGACTTCGCACAAAATTCACTTTGGCAGTAGCTTTGCATCATTATTTAAGGTAATAATAGGTTGCAGCAAGAGCAGCAAGTGAGTGTAGAATAGCATTGATCACCAAAAAACGTGGTTTGCAGCATTTTTCTTGTTTACGTGCTTAGAGACCATTCAGTAATCTTGAGAAAGTGTACCCCAGGACCGTGGGGTTGTAAGACTGCATGTAAAGGAGGGTTAATTGTTACCCAACCTAAGCGGGTTACCTCACCTATCTGGGGTCCCCTACCTTCATGTAAACAGGCCCTTAAAAAAAACCCTGTGTGGTAGTCATTTACAGAGTCATGTACAGGTTGTTGAAATGTCAGTCACTGTCAACAACAGTCCTATTATAATTAAGGATTACATTCAGCCGGACGATCATACTCAACTTACTAATGGCAAAAAATAAAATAGGGTACAAAAAAAAATTATACCATAAAGAAAAGCAAATGAAATAAGAAAAAATAAAACTTGGAAAGCATAGTTTGCCTTTTTACTCTCCTGGTTTTTTAAACTATTTTTTCATAAAACAAAGCGCAGATGCAGGAGAGTATAAGGCATGCATATACTAGCATGACTAGCGAAACTATGCTGACTAGAATGACTGGGGAGGCCTGAATGACCAGGATGACTGGAAACATGGAAATGACAAGGAAAACTGGGATGTCTAAGGTGACTGGGATGACAGGAAAGAGTAAGGATGACTGGTAAGACTAGAATTACTATGATGACTAAAGAAAACTGAGATGACAGGGATGACTAGGGATGTCTACGAATGACTTTTTTCCCCCAAAATTGCAAAACTTGGAGAAATCACAGAATTTGGTGCAGCTACATACAAATCTAGACAAAAGTGGAGATATACAAGTGGATGACTTGGGATGACTGGAATGAAACCGAACACTAGGATGACTCGGATTACTGGGATGACTGTGGATGACTACAAATAACTGGGATGATGGGCATTACAGGGATGACTAGGGTGACTAGGGTGACTGCGATTACTAGGGTAACTGGCATGACGAAGGTGACTAGGGTGAATGGGATGACTAGGGTGACGGAGATGACTATGGATGACTGGGATGACTAGGGGTGACTACGGATGACTGGGATAATTGGATGACTGGGGATGACTAGGGGTGACTAGGGATGACTAGCGATGACTAGAATGACTGGGATGAGTGGGAAGATTGGGATGACTGGCATAATTAGGATGACTAGGAATGAGTGGGATGACTAAGGTGACTGGGATGATTAGGGGGTGACTGAGATGACTAGGATGACTTGGACGATTGAGATCACTAGGATGACTAGGTTGACTAGGGATGACTGGGATGACTATGGATGACTGGGATAACTGGGGATGACTAGGGATGACTAGGGATGACTGAGATTACTATGGATGACTGGGATAACTGAGATGACTGGCATAATTAGGATGACGGGGATGACTAGGATAACTGGAAGGAGTGGGATGACTAGGATGATTGGGAAGACACAATAATTGGGACCGCTGGTCCTAGTTTGCCAAGATTTATTTTGATGGACATATTATTTTTCAATGACTGGGATGACTGACATGACTAGGAATACATAACTGAGATGACTGGGATGACTGAGATGACTGGAATGATAGGGTGAATGGAATGACTACTGAAGACTGGGATGAAAAGAATGACCAGGTGTGACTGGGATGATTAGGATGAATAGGGATGACAGCAAAGACTGGGATGACTAAGATAATTAAAATGCCTGACATAACTAAGTATGACTAGGACAACTAGGGATGACAAGGGATAACTGGGATGAATAGGGATAAATGAGATAAGGGGAGATGACTAGAAATGACTGGGATGACTGTGATGGAGGACTTAGATGACTGGGATAATTAGGATGCCTGTGATGACTGGGGATAACTAGGATGGACAGGGATAACTGAAATGACTAGGGATGATTGGAATGACTGGGATTAATAGGGATGACCAGGAATGACTGGGATGAGTGAGATGACTAGGAATAACAGGGATGACGGGGATTACAAGGGATGATGAAGGATAATCTGGGACAACTGGGATGACTAGAGATGACTAGGATGACTAAGGATGACTGGGATGAGTAGGATGACTAGAGATGATTGGGATGGCCAGCGATGACTGGAATGAGTAGGATGCTTAGAGATTACTCGGACGACCTGGATGACTAAGGATGACTAAGGATAATTAAGATGACTATGGATGACTGGGATGACTAAGGAGGACTGGGATGACTAAGGATTACTAAGATTACAGGAAAGACTAGGGATCACTGGGATTACTAGGGATTAGTACAAATGACTGGGATGAATGGGATGACTGAGTTGACTGGAATGACTAGGAGGGATGACTAGACATGACTGGAAAAAATAGGATAACTGGGATGAAAAGTGATGGCTAAGGAGGACTGGGATGACTGCAAATGACTAGTGATGAGTGAGATGACTATGCATGGCTGGAATGACTGGGATAACTAGGGATGACTGGGATGGCTGGGTTTACTAGCCTGACTTAGGAAAAATGGGATAGATGAATGGGATGACTTGAGATGATAAGGATTTTTAGCTAGGATTACTGTGATGAATAGGGTGATTGGGATCACTAGGATGATTTGGATGACTAAAATGAATGGGATGACTGGGATGACTAGGATTGAATGGCATGCCTGAGTGCCTGGGAAGACTAGGGATGAATGGGATGACTAGGGATGAGTCAGAGTGGGATGACTGGGATGACTAGTGATGATTAGGGATGACTAGGATTATAGGGATGACTAGGACTGGGAGGAACTGAGACCTGAAATTCTATATGTGAAAGGAGACTATTAATTATTATAAGTCTCTAAACTTTGGAAACTACTCTACTGTTTTCTAGTTGTCAGCTACAGTACATTGGAGTTACCAAAAGTTTAGACGTGAAAGACTAAGTTCTTAAAGCCATACCCTGAGACAAGCACCCTTGACATGTAATATACCTTGTTTGATAAGTCATGAACCATGACAAGCAAGCTACATGCAACATGATTCTCCCATAAACAGAAATGAGGGATTGCAATGTTTTCAGTGGAATCAAGTGGTGCGTATTGGACAACCAACACTAAGGTAAGGATTAATAAGCCTATTATGAGGAAAAGCAGATAAGGGCTGATACCTTCCTTAAACATTAGGGAGCTATAGCAACTACAATGGCAACAGCAACAAGAATGGCAAAAACACTACACAAAACAACAACTTTGCAGGTGCATAACACTATTTTGTAAATCTCTTTGCGTTTACTGCATGACTATGATGTGAAAACGATTAATTTCACATTTTATGGAGGACATAAACAAGCGGTGATGAATTTTTTCTTTCTGTTTCTAGACATGAGTGCAGTACCCAAGAATTCAACTGCAGGGAAATTTGCCTTCTTTATTATTTGGGCGTCGCCAAAATGGAGTAATCAAGTTCGCTTGTTTTGATTCAAAGTTGCAATAGGCACGCACTACGTGGAAATGTAAACCAGCCAAGCAACGCAAATGTCTGCCGGGCGCTTTCTCACAACACACCATTTAACTTCGTTACATATGACCCACAGATAATGCACAGTAAACAAATCAGCAATAGAAAACAAACTTTTTTGGAAAAACAAGGTACGCTGAGAAAGTTGATTTTTGTTGCATTTAACCAAGGCGCCAGGATCTCTACAAAGCGAGCCAGCTCTGCTCAAGTAATCAGGCCCTTGGTTCTATAGCCAGATTTTACACCCTCCCCTTGACCACACCAATTTTCAAAGCCCCTGAGCACACACACAAAATTTCAGTCCCTCCCCCCAACATCTTCATACCCCCTTCTCTATATTAAATGAACTTTTGGCCTTATCCATGTTCTCTCCATACAAATATTATCAAAAATGAGCAAAAAACAATCCTAAACAGAAAGCCTAACAATGTTTAAAATACGTACAAGTAAGTTTTTGACCATTGATAAGACTTTTCACAACCAACACTTCATTTCAACACACCGTAACTACACTTTCCCTTTATAACCGAATTAGCACTTCCACAACTACCTCACTGCAACACATAAAATCACTTTTACCTCCCAAAGTAATTATTTTTTGTTACTTCATACACAAGGGGACGAGTTCGGAAACAAATTTCACTGATTAACAAAGTACAGCCATTATCCTGCCAATTCATTATCCAATAAAACTCCACGCCTTCCACGTCACGCATCTCAACCAACCCCTAAAATATGCAACACTACTGCACTACTTACACATCCCTAAGACACAAAAAAACTTCACACATGCCTAGTGCATCAACGCCCAAATATACACTGCGACAGTGTTTTATTACATGTAATTTTCACAACACCTTAATTTTGCAATTTTTTATGCACATTTTAAAACATAAGTCACTAATCCTAATTTTTGCGATGCCACGCACTGAAACTTTTGTGAATCTTGGTATTTAAAACTTTTATGATGACAATAGAACATTTATGTGATAAAATCATAAATGTCAATAGCTTCATTTAAATCAAAATCATACAACGTTCTGAAACTTAACTTTCATTGAAACAAACAAAACTGAAACTGCTAAATCTATCTTAATGCTGTCCTCACTCATATCAAACGTACAATGTCACACAAAGTTGTTGCTTTTTTCACGAGTACCTAAGGGCCTGTTTACATAGAGGTGGGGGACCCCAGGTAGGTGAGGTAACCTGCTTAGGTGTGGTAAAAAAATAACCCTCCTTTAAATTCAGTCTTACAACCCGCCATCCCGGGTGCAGTTTGTCAAGATTATTGAATGGTCACTAAGCACGTAAACAAGAAAAATGCTGGCAAACCACGTGTTTTGGCAATTAATGCACTTCTCCACTCACTTGTTACTCTTGCTGCAACCTTCAGTGAAATGGCTTTCTATTGTTACCTTTAATAATAATGCAAAGCCACCGCCAAAGTGAATATTGCACGAATTTGATGTATCACGAATCGGATCCCGGCCAGGCAGGTCACCCCACCTTGAAACGTTTACATGGCAAAATTTGACTGCGGCTGAGGGGGTAACGCGGTCTGGTAGACAAGGCTACCGGCCTTGGCGGGTCACCCCACCTATCATGTAAACGTGATCAAATTAAAATGAGAGACTATATGGACGGGCGGGTTACCCCACCGAAGTGAGTTACCTCATCTACCTGGGGTCCCCCACCCCCATGTAAACAGGCCCTAAACCTTATCATTCTGACCAGATGGCATAATTTCATATTGTACTTACTTTAATTTAGGGTCGATTTAGATTAAGTGAAAAAAAGTTTTGGTGAATTTATATTTAGTGATTTTTGAATGAAAGTGTCATTAAAAATTTCATGTAATAAGGTACATTTAAACATTTTCAGCAAATTGGAATAAAATTATGCAACAAGGTTTGAAAAAACGTGAATTCTTTTTAAAAGTGACCTTATTCATTTCTG